>NC_091009.1:827500-902500 GCF_041146395.1 Eulemur rufifrons | reverse complement strand
AGGGTTAGAGTTATGTGCTATGGTTTGTGTTAGAGGTTAGGGTTAGGTTTACTGGTGACAGTTAGGGTTATGTTTAGGGGTTAGCATTAGGGTTAGGGTTAAGGGATAGGATTAGGTTAAGTGTTGGGCTTAGGGTTAGGGTTTAGTGTTAGGGTTATCATTAAGGATTAGGGGTAGGGTCAGGGTTAAATGCTTGGGTGCGGGTAATGGTTAGGGTCACGGTTAAGGTTCACGGATAGGGTTAGTGTTAAGGTTTACGGGTAGGTTTAGGGTTCTGGGTTAGAGTTAGCATTAGGGCTTAAGGTTAGGATTAGGCGGTAGGTTAGATTTAGGGTTAGATCTAGGCGTTAGGGTAAGGGCTAGCGTTAGGGTTAAGAGATAGGGTTAGGTTTAATGCTTAGGATTAGGGTTAGTGTTTGGGGTTAAAGTAAGTGTTAGGGGTTAGGTTTAAGGATCAAAGGTTAGGGTTATTTTTAGCTGTAGTGTTAGGGTTAGGGATAAGGGATCCCATTAGCATTAAGGGTCTTCCTTACTGTAGGGTTAAGGGTTAGGCTTAGAGTTAAAGGTGAAGGTTAGGGTCAGTGTTAAGATTTAGGGTGAGGGTTAACGGTTAGGGTAAAGGTTAAGCGTTAGGGTTAGGGATTAGTGATTAGGGTGTTTGGTTAGTGTTAGTGTTAGTGGTTAGGAGTTAGTGTTTTATGAAGGGGTATGGTTAGAATTAGGATTGGGGTTAGAGTTAGGGTGAGGTATAGGGGTTAGGTTTAGGGGTTAGCTTTAGGGTAAAAGGATAGGATTAGGGTTAGGGGTTGGGCTTAGGTTTAGGGTTAAAATTTACTGCTAGGGTTAGGGATAGGGTTCAGGGTTAGCTTTAGGGGTTCTGGTTAGGGTTAGGTGTTAGGTTAGTGTCAGGGTTAGGTCTAGTCATGAGGGTAAGGTTTAGGGTTAGCTTTAAGAGCTAGGGTTAGGTTTAATGGTTAGGATTAGGATTAGGGTTAAGGGTTAGGGTAAGGCTTAGGGGTTAGGGTGAAGGGTTAGGGTCAAGGGTTAGGGTTTTTGTTAGGCATAGCGTTGGGGTTAGAAGTAAGGGTTACTGTCAGTGTTAGGGTTGTAGGTAGGCTTACGGTTAGGGTTAGCGGTTTAGAATTAGGGTTAGGGATTAGGTGTCACGGTGATGACTAGGAGATAGGGTGAGAATTATGGGATAGGGGTTGTTCTCAGGAAATGGGTTATGCATTAACGTTAGGATAAGAGGTTAAAGTTAGGCGCACGGTGAGGTTTACGTGTTAAGGGGAGAAATAGGAACAGGGTTGGGTGTTATGTTCAGGGTTAGGGTTATCTGTTAAAGGTATTGTTTATGCTTAGCGCACGGGCCCTGTCTGCATTAGGCGGGCGGGGGCGGGGGTTTAGGGGCTGGGATTGTACCCGGGAACCCACTCTACCATACTTTGGGTATGGGCCCGTGGGTTTCATGCAGGACACAGTGGTAGAGCCTCCTTTCACGCATGGCATGGGAGGATTGCAGGCTTTCTAAACTCTAAGAAAGCAAGAAGTCTGAGAATTAGATTTAGGGTTAGGATTATGGTTAGGGTTAAGGATGAAGTTTAGTGTTAGGGTGAGGGCTTAGGGTTAGGGCTTAGGGTTAGGGTTAAAGGTTACTCTTAGGTTTAACGGTTACACTTTGGTTTAGGGTTGAGGTTTACGGTTAGGGTTAAGATGAGGGGTTAGGGTTTGGTACAGGGTTAGGGTTAAGTGTTAGGATTAGGGTTAGGATAAAAGGTTAGCGTGAGAGTTAACACTTAGGGTTAAGTTTAAGAGTTAGGGTTTAGGGTTAGGATTAGGGTTAGGGTTAGTTTTAGGGTTAGAGTTATGTGCTATGCCTTGTGTTAGAGGTTAGGGTTAGGTTTACTGGTCACGGTGAGAGTTACGTTTAGGGGTTAGCATTAGGGTTAGGGTTAAGGGATAGGATTAGGGTTAAGTGTTGGGCTTAGGGTTAGGGTTTAGTGTTAGGGTTATCATTAAGGATTAGGGTTAGGGTCAGGGTTAAATGCTTGGGTTCGGGTAATGGTTAGGGTCAGGGTTTAGGTTCACGGATAGGGTTAGTGTTAAGGGTTACGGGTAGGTTTTGGGTTCAGGGTTAGAGTTAGCATTAGGGCTTAAGGTTAGGATTAGGCAGTAGGTTAGATTTAGGGTTAGATCTAGGTGTTAGGGTATGGGCTAGCGTTAGGGTTAAGAGATAGGGTTAGGTTTAATGCTTAGGAATAGGGTTAGGGTTTGGGGTTAAAGTAAGTGTTAGGGGTTAGGTTTAAGGATCAAAGGTTAGGGTTATTTTTAGCTGTAGTGTTAGGGTTAGGGATAAGGGATCCCATTAGCATTAAGGGTCTTCCTTACTGTAGGCTTAAGGGTTAGTCTTAGAGTTAAATGTGAAGGTTAGGGTCAGTGTTAAGGTTTAGGGTGAGGGTTAATGGTTAGGGTAAAGGTTAAGCGTTAGGGTTAGGGATTAGTGATTAGGGTTTTTGGTTAGTGTTAGGGTTAGCAGTTAGGAGTTAGTGTTTTATGAAGGGGTATTGTTAGAATTAGGATTGGGGTTAGAGTTATGGTGAGGTATAGGGGTTAGGTTTAGGGGTTAGTTTTAGGGTAAAAGGATAGCATTAGGGTTACGGGTTGGGCTTAGGTTTAGGGTTAAAGTTTACTGCTAGGGTTAGGGATAGGGTTCAGGGTTAGCTTTAGGGGTTCTGGTTAGGGTTAGGTGTTAGGTTAGTGTCAGGGTTAGGTCTAGTCGTGAGGGTAAGGTTTAGGGTTAGCTTTAAGAGCTAGGGTTCGGTTTAATGGTTAGTATTAGGATTAGGGTTAAGGGTTAGCGTAAGGCTTAGGGCTTAGGGTCAAGGGTTAGGGCATTTGTTAGGCATAGCGTTCGGTTTAGAAGTAAGGGTTACTGTCAGTGTTAGGGTTGTAGGTAGGGTTACGGTTAGGGTTAGCAGTTTAGAATTAGGGTTAGGGATTAGGTGTCACAGTGATGACTAGGAGATAGGGTTAGAATTATGGGATAGGGGTTGTTCTCAGGAAATGGGTTATGCATTAACGTTAGGATAACCGGTTAAATTTAGGCGCACGGTGAGGTTTACGTGTTAAGGGGAGAAATAGGAACAGGGTTGCGTGTTATGTTCAGGGTTAGGGTTATCTGTTAAAGGTATTGTTTATGCTTAGCGCACGGGCCCTGTCTGCATTAGGCGGGCGGGGGGAGTTTAGGGGGCTGGGATTGTACCCGGAAACCCACTCTATCATACTCTGGGTATGGGCCCGTGGGTTTCATGCAGGACACAGTGGTAGAGCCTCCTTTCACGCATGGCATGGGAGGATTGCAGGCTTTCTAAACTCTAAGAAAGCAAGAAGTCTGAGAATTAGATTTAGGGTTAGGATTATGGTTAGGGTTAAGGATGAAGTTTAGTGTTAGGGTGAGGGCTTAGGGTTAGGGATTAGGGTTAGGGTTAAAGGTTACTCTTAGGTTTAACGGTTACACTTTGGTTTCTGGTTGAGGTTTCCGTTTTGGGTTAAGATGAGGGGTTAGGGTTTGGTATAGTTTTAGGGTTAGGTACAGGGTTAGGGTTAAGTGTTAGGTTTAGGGTTGAAGATTAGGATTAGGGTCAGGATTAAAGGTTATCATGAGAGTTAACGCTTAGGGGATAGGTTAAGAGTTAGGGTTTAGGGTTAGAGTTAGGGTTAGATTTAGGGTTAGAGTTATGTGCTATGGTTTGTGTTAGAGCTTAGGGTTAGGTTTACTGGTCACGGTTAGGGTTACGTTTAGGGGTTAGCATTAGGGTTAGGGTTAAGGGATAGGAATAGGGTTAAGTGTTGGGCTTAGGGTTAGGTTTAGTGTTAGGGTTATCATTAAGGATTAGGGGTAGTGTCAGGGTTAAATGCTTGGGTGCGGGTAATGGTTAGGGTCAGGGTTAAGGTTCACGGATAGGGTTAGTGTTAAGGGTTACGGGAAGGTTTAGAGTTCAGGGTTAGTGTTAGCATTAGGGCTTAAGGTTAGGATTAGGCGGTAGGTTAGATTTAGGGTTAGATCTAGGCCTTAGGGTAAGGGCTAGCGTTAGGGTTAAGACATAGGGCTAGGTTTAATGCTTAGGATTAGGGTTACGGTTTGGGGTTAAAGTAAGTGTTAGGGGTTAGGTTTAAGGATCAAAGGTTAGGGTTATTTGTAGCTGTAGTGTTAGGGTTAGGGATAAGGGATCCCATTAGCCTTAAGGGTCTTCCTTACTGTAGGGTTAAGGGTTAGGCTTAGAGTTAAAGGTGAAGGTTAGGGTCAGTGTTAAGATTTAGGGTGAGAGTTAACTGTTAGGGTAAAGTTTAACCGTTAGGGTTAGGAATTAGTGATTAGGGTTTTTGGTTAGTGTTAGGGTTAGCGGTTAGGAGTTAGTGTTTTATGAAGGGGTATGGTTAGAATTAGGATTGGGGTTAGAGTTAGGGTGAGGTATAGGGGTTAGGTTTAGGGGTTAGTTTTAGGGTAAAAGGATAGGATTAGGGTTACGGGTTGTGCTTAGGTTTAGGGTTAAAGTTTACTGCTAGGGTTAGGGATAGGGTTCAGGGTTAGCTTTAGGGGTTCTGGTTAGGGTTAGGTGTTAGGTTAGTGTCAGGGTTAGGTCTAGTCGTGAGGGTAAGGTTTAGGGTTAGCTTTAAGAGCTAAGGTTAGGTTTAATGGTTAGGATTAGGATTAGGGTGAAGGGTTAGGGTCAAGGGTTAGGGTTTTTGTTAGGCATAGCGTTGGGGTTAGAAGTAAGGGTTACTGTCAGTGTTAGGGTTGTAGGTAGGGTTACGGTTAGGGTTAGCGGTTAAGAATTAGGGTTAGGGATTAGGTGTCACAGTGATGACTAGGAGATCGGGTTAGAATTATGGGATAGGGGTTGTTCTCAGGAAATGGGTTATGCATTAACGTTAGGATAAGAGGTTAAAGTTGGGCGCACGGTGAGGTTTACGTGTTAAGGGGAGAAATAGGAACAGTGCTGGGTGTTATGTTCTGGGTTACGGTTACCTGTTAAAGGTATTGTTTATGCTTAGCGTACGGTCTCTGTCTGCATTAGGCGAGCGGGGGGAGTTTCGGGGGCTGGGATTGTACCCGGGAACCCACTCTATCATACTCTGGGTATGGGCCCGTCGGTTTCATGCAGGACACAGTGGTAGAGCCTCCTTTCACGCATGGCATGGGAGGATTGCAGGCTTTCTAAACTCTAAGAAAGCAAGAAGTCTGAGAATTAGATTTAGGGTTAGGATTATGCTTAGGGTTAAGGATGAAGTTTAGTGTTAGGGTGAGGGCTTAGGGTTAGGGATTAGGGTTAGGGTTAAAGGTTACTCTTAGGTTTAACGGTTACACTTTGGTTTAGGGTTGAGGTTTACGGTTAGGGTTAAGATGAGGGGTTAAGGTTTGGTACAGGGTTAGGGTTAAGTGTTAGATTTAGAGTTGAAGATTAGGATTAGGGTTAGGATTAAAGGTTAGCGTGAGAGTTAACGCTTAGGGTTAAGGTTAAGAGTTAGGGTTTAGGGTTAGGTTTAGGGTTAGGGTTATTTTTAGGGTTAGAGTTATGTGCTATGGTTTGTGTTAGAGTTTAGGGTTAGGTTTACTGGTCACGGTTAGGGTTACGTTTAGGGGTTAGCATTAGGGTTAGGGTTAGGGTTAGGGTTAAGGGGTAGGATTAGGGTTAAGTGTTGGGCTTAGGGTTAGGGTTTAGTGTTAGGGTTATCATTAAGGATTAGGGTTAGGGTCAGGGTTAAATGCTTGGGTTCGGCTAATGATTAGGGTCAGGGTTTAGGTTCATGGATAGGGTTAGTGTTAAGGGTTACGGGTAGGTTTAGGGTTCAGGGTTAGAGTTAGCATTAGGGCTTAAGTTTAGGATTAGGCCGTAGGTTAGATTTAGGGTTAGATCTAGGTGTAAGGGTATGGGCTAGCGTTAGGGTTAAGAGATAGGGTTAGGTTTAATGCTTAGGAATAGGGTTACGGTTTGGGGTTAAAGTAAGTGTTAGGAGTTAGGTTTAAGGATCAAAGGTTAGGGTTATTTTTAGCTGTAGTGTTAGGGTTAGGGATAAGGGATCCCATTAGCATTAAGGGTCTTCCTTACTGTAGGGTTAAGGGTTAGGCTTAGAGTTAAAGTTTCAGGTTAGGGTCAGTGTTAAGATTTAGGGTGAGGGTTAACGGTTAGGGTAAAGGTTAAGCGTTAGGGTTAGGAATTAGTGATTAGGGTTTTGGTTAGTGTTAGGGTTAGCGGTTAGGAGTTAGTGTTTTATGAAGGGGTATGGTTAGAATTAGGATTGGGGTTAGAGTTAGGGTGAGGTATAGGGGTTAGGTTTAGGGGTTAGTTTTAGGGTAAAAGGATAGGATTAGGGTTACGGGTTGGGCTTAGGTTTAGGGTTAAAGTTTACTGCTAGGGTTAGGGATAGGGTTCAGGGTTAGCTTTAGGGGTTCTGGTTAGGGTTAGGTGTTAGGTTAGTGTCAGGGTTAGGTCTAGTCGTGAGGGTAAGGTTTAGGGTTAGCTTTAAGAGCTAGGGTTAGGTTTAATGTTTAGGATTAGGATTAGGGTTAAGGGTTAGGGTAAGGCTTAGGGGTTAGGGTGAAGGGTTAGGGTCAAGGGTTAGGGTTTTTGTTAGGCATAGCGTTGGGTTTAGAAGTAAGGGTTACTGTCAGTGTTAGGGTTGTAGGTAGGGTTACGGATAGGGTTAGCGGTTTAGAATTAGGGTTAGGGATTAGGTGTCACAGTGATGACTAGGAGATCGGGTTAGAATTATGGGATAGGGGTTGTTCTCAGGAAATGGGTTATGCATTAACGTTAGGATAAGAGGTTAAAGTTAGGCGCACGGTGAGGTTTACGTGTTAAGGGGAGAAATAGGAACAGTGCTGGGTGTTATGTTCTGGGTTACGGTTACCTGTTAAAGGTATTGTTTATGCTTAGCGCACGGTCTCTGTCTGCATTAGGCGAGCGGGGGGAGTTTAGGGGGCTGGGATTGTACCCGGGAACCCACTCTATCATACTCTGGGTATGGGCCCGTCGGTTTCATGCAGGACACAGTGGTAGAGCCTCCTTTCACGCATGGCATGGGAGGATTGCAGGCTTTCTAAACTCTAAGAAAGCAAGAAGTCTGAGAATTAGATTTAGGGTTAGGATTATGCTTAGGGTTAAGGATGAAGTTTAGTGTTAGGGTGAGGGCTTAGGGTTAGGGATTAGGGTTAGGGTTAAAGGTTACTCTTAGGTTTAACGGTTACACTTTGGTTTAGGGTTGAGGTTTACGGTTAGGGTTAAGATGAGTGGTTAGGTTTTGGTACAGGGTTAGGGTTAAGTGTTAGGTTTAGAGTTGAAGATTAGGATTAGGGTTAGGATTAAAGGTTAGCGTGAGAGTTAACGCTTAGGGTTAAGGTTAAGAGTTAGGGTTTAGGGTTAGGTTTAGGGTTAGGGTTAGTTTTAGGGTTAGAGTTATGTGCTATGGTTTGTGTTAGAGTTTAGGGTTAGGTTTACTGGTCACGGTTAGGGTTACGTTTAGGGGTTAGCATTAGGGTTAGGGTTAGGGTTAGGGTTAAGGGATAGGATTAGGGTTAAGTGTTGGGCTTAGGGTTAGGGTTTAGTGTTAGGGTTATCATTAAGGATTAGGGTTAGGGTCAGGGTTAAATGCTTGGGTTCGGCTAATGATTAGGGTCAGGGTTTAGGTTCATGGATAGGGTTAGTGTTAAGGGTTACGGGTAGGTTTAGGGTTCAGGGTTAGAGTTAGCATTAGGGCTTAAGTTTAGGATTAGGCAGTAGGTTAGATTTAGGGTTAGATCTAGGTGTTAGGGTATGGGCTAGCGTTAGGGTTAAGAGATAGGGTTAGGTTTAATGCTTAGGAATAGGGTTACGGTTTGGGGTTAAAGTAAGTGTTAGGGGTTAGTTTTAAGGATCAAAGGTTAGGGTTATTTTTAGCTGTAGTGTTAGGGTTAAGGATAAGGGATCCCATTAGCATTAAGGGTCTTCCTTACTGTAGGGTTAAGGGTTAGGCTTAGAGTTAAAGTTTCAGGTTAGGGTCAGTGTTAAGATTTAGGGTGAGGGTTAACGGTTAGGGTAAAGGTTAAGCGTTAGGGTTAGGAATTAGTGATTAGGGTTTTTGGTTAGTGTTAGGGTTAGCGGTTAGGAGTTAGTGTTTTATGAAGGGGTATGGTTAGAATTAGGATTGGGGTTAGAGTTAGGGTGAGGTATAGGGGTTAGGTTTAGGGGTTAGTTTTAGGGTAAAAGGATAGGATTAGGGTTACGGGTTGGGCTTAGGTTTAGGGTTAAAGTTTACTACTAGGGTTAGGGATAGGGTTCAGGGTTAGCTTTAGGGGTTCTGGTAGGGTTAGGTGTTAGGTTAGTGTCAGGGTTAGGTCTAGTCGTGAGGGTAAGGTTTAGGGTTAGCTTTAAGAGCTAGGGTTAGGTTTAATGTTTAGGATTAGGATTAGGGTTAAGGGTTAGGGTAAGGCTTAGGGGTTAGGGTGAAGGGTTAGGGTCAAGGGTTAGGGTTTTTGTTAGGCATAGCGTTGGGGTTAGAAGTAAGGGTTACTGTCAGTGTTAGGGTTGTAGGTAGGGTTACGGATAGGGTTAGCGGTTTAGAATTAGGGTTAGGGATTAGGTGTCACAGTGATGACTAGGAGATAGGGTTAGAATTATGGGATAGGGGTTGTTCTCAGGAAATGGGTTATGCATTAACGTTAGGATAAGAGGTTAAAATTAGGCGCACGGTGAGGTTTACGTGTTAAGGGGAGAAAGAGGAACAGGGTTGGGTGTTATGTTCAGGGTTAGGGTTATCTGTTAAAGGTATTGTTTATGCTTAGCGCACGGGCCCTGTCTGCATTAGGCGGGCGGGGGGAGTTTAGGGGGCTGGGATTGTACCCGGGAACCCACTCTATCATAATCTGGGTATGGGCCCGTGGGTTTCATGCAGGACACAGTGGTAGAGCCTCCTTTCACGCATGGCATGGGAGGATTGCAGGCTTTCTAAACTCTAAGAAAGCAAGAAGTCTGAGAATGAGATTTAGGGTTAGGATTATGGTTAGGGTGAAGGATGAAGTTTAGTGTTAGGGTGAGGGCTTAGGGTTAGGGATTAGGGTTAGGGTTAAAGGTTACTCTTAGGTTTAACGGTTACACTTTGGTTTAGGGTGGAGGTTTACGGTTAGGGTTAAGATGAGGGGTTAGGGTTAGGTTCAGGGTTAGGGTTAAGTGTTAGGTTTAGGGTTGAAGATTAGGATTAGGGTTAGGATTGAAGGTTAGCGTGAGAGTTAACGCTTAGGGTTAAGGTTAAGTGTTAGGGTTTAGGGTTACTGTTAGGGTTAGATTTAGGGTTAGAGTTATGTTCTATGGTTTGTGTTAGAGGTTAGGGTTAGGTTTACTGGTGACGGTTAGGGTTACGTTTAGGGGTTAGCATTAGGTTTAAGGTTAGGGTTAAGGGATAGGATTAGGGTTAAGTGTTGGGCTTAGGGTTAGGGTTTAGTGTTAGGGTTATCATTAAGGATTAGGGGTAGGGTCAGGGTTAAATGCTTGGGTGCGGGTAATGGTTAGGGTCAGGGTTAAGGTTCACGGATAGGGTTAGTGTTAAGAGTTATGGGTAGGTTTAGGGTTCAGGGTTAGAGTTAGCATTAGGGCTTAAGGTTAGGATTAGGCGGTAGGTTAGATTTAGGGTTACATCTAGGCGTTAGGGTAAGACCTAGCGTTAGGGTTAAGAGATAGGGTTAGGTTTAATGCTTAGGATTAGGGTTAGGGTTTGGGGTTAAAGTAGGTGTTCGGGGTTACGTTTAAGGATCAAAGGTTAGGGTTATTTTTAGCTGTAGTGTTAGGGTTAGGGATAAGGGATCCCATTAGCATTAAGGGTCTTCCTTACTGTAGGGTTAAGGGTTAGGCTTAGAGGTAAAGGTGAAGGTTAGGGTCAGTGTTAAGATTTAGGGTGAGGGTTAACGGTTAGGGTAAAGGTTAAGCGTTAGGGTTAGGAATTAGTGATTAGGGTTTTTGGTTAGTGTTAGTGTTAGCGGTTAGGAGTTAGTGTTTTATGAAGGGGTATGGTTAGAATTAGGATTGGGGTTAGAGTTAGGGTGAGGTATAGGGGTTAGGTTTAGGGGTTAGTTTTAGGGTAAAAGGATAGGATTAGGGTTACGGGTTGGGCTTAGGTTTAGGGTTAAAGTTTACTGCTAGGGTTAGGGATAGGGTTCAGGGTTAGCTTTAGGGGTTCTGGTTAGGGTTAGGTGTTAGGTTAGTGTCAGGGTTAGGTCTAGTCGTGAGGGTAAGGTTTAGGGTTAGCTTTAAGAGCTAGGGTTAGGTTTAATGGTTAGGATTAGGATTAGGGTTAAGGGTTAGGGTAAGGCTTAGGGGTTAGGGTGAAGGGTTAGGGTCAAGGGTTAGGGTTTTTGTTAGGCATAGCGTTGGGGTTAGAAGTAAGGGTTACTGTCAGTGTTAGGGTTGTAGGTAGGGTTACGGTTAGGGTTAGCGGTTTAGAATTAGGGTTAGCGATTAGGTGTCACAGTGATGACTGGGAGATAGGGTTAGAATTATGGGATAGGGGTTGTTCTCAGAAAATGGGTTATGCATTAACGTTAGGATAAGAGGTTAATGTTAGGCGCAGGTTGACGTTTACCTGTTAAGGGGAGAAATAGGAACAGAGTTGGGTGTTATGTTAAGGGTTAAGGTTATCTGTTAAAAGTATTGTTTATGCTTAGCGCACGGGCCCTGTCTGCATTAGGCGGGCGGGGGGAGTTTAGGGGTCTGGGATTGTACCCGGGAACCCACTGTATCATACTCTGGGAATGGGCCCGTGGGTTTCATGCAGGACACAGTGGTGGAGCCTCCGAGCCTCCTTTCACGCATGGCATGGGAGGATTGCAGGCTTTCTAAACTCTAAGAATGCAAGAAGTCTGAGAATTAGATTTAGGGTTAGGATTATGGTTAGTGTTAAGGATGAAGTTTAGTGTTAGGGTGAGGGCTTAGTGTTAGGGATTAGGGTTAGGGTTAAAGGTTACTCTTAGTTTTAACGGTTACACTTTGGTTTAGGGTTGAGGTTTACGGTTAGGGTTAAGATGAGGCGTTAGGGTTAGGTACAGGGTTAGGGTTAAGTGTTAGGTTTAGGGTTGAAGATTAAGATTAGGGTTAGGATTAAAGGTTAGCGTGAGAGTTAACCCTTAGGGTTAAGGTTAAGAGTTAGGGTTTAGGGTTAGGTTTAGGGATAGGGTTAGTTTTAGGGTTAGAGTTATGTGCTTTGGTTTGTGTTAGAGGTTAGGGTTAGGCTTACTGGTGACGGTTAGGATTACGTTTAGGGGTTAGCATTAGGGTTAGGGTTAAGGGATAAGATTAGGGTTAAGTGTTGGGCTTAGGGTTAGGGTTTAGTGTTAGGGTTATCATTAAGGATTAGGGGTAGGGTCAGGGTTAAATGCTTGGGTGCGGGTAATGGTTAGGGTCAGGGTTAAGGTTCACGGATAGGGTTAGTGTTAAGTGTTACCGGTAGGTGTAGCGTTCAGGGTTAGAGTTAGCATTAAGGCTTAAGGTTAGGGTTAGGCGGTAGGTTAGATTTAGGGTTATATCTAGACTTTAGGGTAAGGGCTAGCGTTAGGGTTAAGAGATAGGGTTAGGTTTAATGCTTAGGATTAGGGTTAGGTTTTCGGTTACAGTAAGTGTTAGGGGTTAGGTTTAAGGATCAAAGGTTAGGGTTATTTTTAGCTGTAGTGTTAGGGTTAGGGATAAGGGATCCCATTAGCATTAAGGGTCTTCCTTACTGTAGGCTTAAGGGTTAGGCTTAGAGGTAAAGGTGAAGGTTAGGGTCAGTGTTAAGATTTAGGGTGAGGGTTAACGGTTAGGGTAAAGGTTAAGCGTTAGGGTTAGGGATTAGTGATTAGGGTTTTTGGTTAGTGTTAGGGTTAGCGGTAAGGAGTTAGTGTTTTATGAAGGGGTATGGTTAGAATTAGGATTGGGGTTAGAGTTAGGGTGAGGTATAGGGGTTAGGTTTAGGGGTTAGTTTTAGAGTAAAAGGATAGGATTAGGGTTACGGGTTGGGCTTAGGTTTAGGGTTAAAGTTTACTGCTAGGGTTAGGGATAGGGTTCAGGGTTAGCTTTAGAGGTTCTGGTTAGGGTTAGGTGTTAGGTTAGTGTCAGGGTTAGGTCTAGTCGTGAGGGTAAGGTTTAGGGTTAGCTTTAAGAGCTAGGGTTAGGTTTAATGGTTAGGATTAGGATTAGGGTTAAGGGTTAGGGTAAGGCTTAGGGGTTAAGGTGAAGGGTTAGGGTCAATGGTTAGGGTTTTTGTTAGGCATAGCGTTGGGGTTAGAAGTAAGGGTTACTGTCAGTGTTAGGGTTGTAGATAGGGATACAGTTAGGGTTAGCGGTTTAGAATTAGGGTTAGGGATTAGGTGTCACAGTGATGACTAAGAGATAGGGTTAGAATTATGGGATAGGGGTTGTTCTCAGGAAATGGGTTATGCATTAACGTTAGGATAAGAGGTTAAAGTTAGGCGCACGGTGAGGTTTACGTGTTAAGGGGAGAAAGAGGAACAGGGTTGGGTGTTATGTTCAGGGCTAGGGTTATCTGTTAAAAGTATTGTTTATGCTTAGCGCACGGGCCCAGTCTGCCTTAGGCGGACTGGGGGAGTTTAGGGGGCTGGGATTGTACCCGGGAACCCACTCTATCATACTCTGGGTATGGGCCCGTGGGTTTCATGCAGGACACAGTGGTAGAGCCTCCTTTCACGCATGGCATGGGAGAATTGCAGGCTTTCTAAACTCTAAGAAAGCAAGAAGTCTGAGAATTAGATTTAGGGTTAGGATTATGGATAGGGTTAAGGATGAAGTTTAGTGTTAGGGTGAGGGCTTAGGGTTAGGGATTAGGGTTAGGGTTAAAGGTTACTCTTAGGTTTAATGGTTACACTTTGGTTTAGGGTTGAGGTTTACGGTTAGGGTTAAGATGAGGGGTTAGGGTTAGGTACAGGGTTAGGGTTAAGTGTTAGGTTTAGGGTTGAAGATTAGGATTAGGGTTAGGATTAAAGGTTAGCGTGAGAGTTAACGCTTAGGGTTAAGGTTAAGTGTTAGGGTTTAGGGTTAGGGTTAGGGTTAGGGTTAGTTTTAGGGTTAGAGTTATGTGCTATGGTTTGTGTTAGAGGTTAGGGTTAGGTTTACTGGTCACGGTTACGGTTACGTTTAGGGGTTAGCATTAGGGTTAGGGTTAGGGTTAGGGTTAAGGGATAGGATTAGGGTTAAGTGTTGGGCTTAGGGTTAGGGTTTAGTGTTAGGGTTATCATTAAGGATTAGGGGTAGGGTCAGGGTTAAATGCTTGGGTACGGGTAATGGTTAGGGTCAGGGTTAAGGTTCACGGATAGGGTTAGTGTTAAGGGTTACGGGTATGTTTAGGGTTCAGGGTTAGAGTTAGCATTAGGGCTTAAGGTTAGGATTAGGCGGTAGGTTAGATTTAGGGTTAGATCTAGGCGTTAGGGTAAGGGCTCGGGTTAGGGTTAAGAGATAGGGTTAGGTTTAATGCTTAGGATTAGGGTTAGGGTTTGGGGTTAAAGTAAGTGTTAGGGGTTAGTTTTAAGGATCAAATGTTAGGGTTATTTTTAGCTGTAGTGTTAGGGTTAGGGATAAGGGATCCCATTAGCATTAAGGGTCTTCCTTACGGTAGGGTTAAGGGTTAGGCTTAGAGTTTAATGTTAAGGTTAGGGTCAGTGTTAAGATTTAGGGTGAGGGTTAACGGTTAGGGTAAAGGTTAAGCGTTAGGGTTAGGGATTAGTGATTAGGGTTTTTGGATAGTGTTAGGGTTAGCGGTTAGGAGTTAGTGTTTTATGAAGGGGTATGGTTAGAATTAGGATTGGGGTTAGAGTTAGGGTGAGGTATAGGGGTTAGGTTTAGGGATTAGTATTAGGGTAAAAGGATAGGATTAGGGTTACGGGTTGGGCTTAGGTTTAGGGTTAAAGTTTACTGCTAGGGTTAGGGATAGGGTTCAGGGTTAGCTTTAGGGGTTCTGGTTAGGGTTAGGTGTTAGGTTAGTGTCAGGGTTAGGTCTAGTCGTGAGGGTAAGGTTTAGGGTTAGCTTTAAGAGCTAGGGTTAGGTTTAATGGTTAGGATTAGGATTAGGGTTAAGGGTTAGGGTAAGGCTTAGGGGTTAGGGTGAAGGGTTAGGGTCAAGGGTTAGGGTTTTTGTTAGGCATAGCGTTGGGGTTAGAAGTAAGGGTTACTGTCAGTGTTAGGGTTGTAGGTAGGGTTACGGAAAGGGTTAGCGGTTTAGAATTAGGATTAGGGATTAGGTGTCACAGTGATGACTAGGAGATAGGGTTAGAATTATGGGATAGGGGTTGTTCTCAGGAAATGGTTTATGCATTAACGTTAGGATAAGAGGTTAAAGTTAGGCGCACGGTGAGGTTTACGTGTTAAGGGGAGAAATAGGAACAGGGTTGGGTGTTATGTTCAGGGTTAGGGTTATCTGTTAAAGGTATTGTTTATGCTTAGCGCACGGGCCCTGTCTGCATTAGGCGGGCGGGGGGAGTTTAGGGGGCTGGGATTGTACCCGGGAACCCACTCTATCATACTCTGGGTATGGGCCCGTCGGTTTCATGCAGGACACAGTGGTAGAGCCTCCTTTCACGCATGGTATGGGAGGATTGCAGGCTTTCTAAACTCTAAGAAAGCAAGATGTCTGAGAAATAGATTTAGGGTTAGGATTATGGTTAGGGTGAAGGATGAAGTTTAGTGTTAGGGTGAGGGCTTAGGGTTAGGGATTAGGGTTAGGGTTAAAGGTTACTCTTAGGGTTAACGGTTACACTTTGGTTTAGGGTGGAGGTTTACGGTTAGGGTTAAGATGAGGGGTTAGGGTTAGGTACAGGGTTAGGGTTAAGTGTTAGGTTTAGGGTTGAAGATTAGGATTAGGGTTAGGATTAAAGGTTAGCGTGAGAGTTAACGCTTAGGGTTAAGGTTAAGTGTTAGGGTTTAGGGTTAGGGTTAGGGTTAGATTTAGGGTTAGAGTTATGTGCTATGGTTTGGGTTAGAGGTTAGGGTTAGGTTTACTGGTCACGGTTAGGGTTACGTTTAGGGGTTAGAATTAGGGTTAGGGTTAGGGTTAAGGGATAGGATTAGGGTTAAGTGTTGGGCTTAGGGTTAGGGTTTAGTGTTAGGGTTATCATTAAGGATTAGGGGTAGGGTCAGGGTTAAATGCTTGGGTTCGGGTAATGGTTAGGGTCAGGGTTAAGGTTCACGGATAGGGTTAGTGTTAAGAGTTACGGGTAGGTTTAGGGTTCAGGGTTAGAGTTAGCATTAGGGCTTAAGGTTAGGATTAGGCGGTAGGTTAGATTTAGGGTTAGATCTAGGCGTTAGGGTAAGGGCTAGCGTTAGGGTTAAGAGATAGGGTTAGGTTTAATGCTTAGGATTAGGGTTAGGGTTTGGGGTTAAAGTAAGTGTTAGGGGTTAGGTTTAAGGATCAAAGGTTAGGGTTATTTTTAGCTGTAGTGTTAGGGTTAGGGATGAGGGGTCCCATTAGCATTAAGGGTCTTCCTTACTGTAGGGTTAAGGGTTAGGCTTAGAGGTAAAGGTGAAGGTTAGGGTCAGTGTTAAGATTTAGGGTGAGGGTTAACGGTTAGGGTAAAGGTTAAGCGTTAGGGTTAGGGATTAGTGATTAGGGTTTTTGGTTAGTGTTAGGGTTATCGGTTAGGAGATAGTGTTTTATGAAGGGGTATGCTTAGAATTAGGACTGGGGTTAGAGTTAGGGTGAGGTATAGGGGTTAGGTTTAGGGGTGACTTTTAGGTTAAAAGGATAGGATTAGGGTTACGGGTTGGGCTTAGGTTTAGGGTTAAAGTTTGCTGCTCGGGTTAGGGATAGGGTTCAGGGTTACCTTTAGGGGTTCTGGTTAGGGTTAGGTGTTAGGTTAGTGTCAGGGTTAGGTCTAGTCGTGAGGGTAAAGTTTAGGGTTAGCTTTAAGAGCTAGGGTTAGGTTTAATGGTTAGGATTCGGATTAGGGTTAAGGGGTAGGGTAAGGCTTAGGGGTTAGGGTGAAGGGTTAGGGTCAAGGGTTAGGGTTTTTGTTAGGCATAGCGTTGGGGTTAGAAGTAAGTGTTACTGTCAGTGTTAGGGTTGTAGGTAGGGTTACGGTTAGGGTTAGCGGTTTAGAATTAGGGTTAGGGATTAGGTGTCACAGTGATGACTAGGAGATAGGGTTAGAATTATGGGATAGGGGTTGTTCTCAGGAAATGGGTTATGCATTAACGTTAGGATAAGAGGTTAAAGTTAGGCGCACGGTGAGGTTTACGTGTTAAGGGGAGAAATAGGAACAGGGTTGGGTGTTATGTTCAGGGTTAGGGTTATCTGTTAAAGGTATTGTTTATTCTTAGCGCACGGGCCCTGTCTGCATTAGGCGGGCGGGGGGAGTTTAGGGGGCTGGGATTGTACCCGGGAACCCACTCTATCATACTCTGGGTATGGGCCCGTCAGTTTCATGCAGGACACAGTGGTAGAGCCTCCTTTCACGCATGGCATGGGAGGATTGGAGGCTTTCTAATCTCTAAGAAAGCAAGAAGTCTGAGAATTAGATTTAGGGTTAGGATTATGGTTAGCGTTAAGGATGAAGTTTAGTGTTAGGGTGAGGGCTTAGGGTTAGGGATTAGGGTAAGGGTTAAAGGTTACTTTTAGGTTTAACGGTTACACTTTGGTTTCGGGTTGAGGTTAACGGTTAGGGTTAAGATGAGGGGTTAGGGTTTGGTACAGGGTTAGGGTTAAGTGTTAGGTTTAGGGTTGAAGATTAGGATTAGGGTTAGGATTAAAGGTTAGCGTGAGAGTTAACGCTTAGGGTTAAGGTTAAGAGTTACGGTTTAGGGTTAGGGTTAGGGTTAGTTTTAGGGTTAGAGTTATGTGCTATGGTTTTTATTAGAGGTTAGGGTTAGGTTAACTGGTCACGGTTAGGGTTACGTTTAGGGGTTAGAATTAGGGTTAGGGTTAGGTTTAGGGTTAAGGGATAGGATTAGGGTTAAGTGTTGGGCTTAGGGTTAGGGTTTAGTGTTAGGGTTATCATTAAGGATTAGGGGTAGGGTCAGGGTTAAATGCTTGGGTGAGGGTAATGGTTAGGGTCATGGTTAAAGTTCACGGATAGGGTTAGTGTTAAGGGTTATGGGTAGGTTTAGGGTTCAGGGTTAGAGTTAGCATTAGGGCTTAAGGTTAGGATTAGGCGGTAGGTTAGATTTAGGGTTAGATCTAGGCGTTAGGGTAAGGGCTAGCGTTAGGGTTAGAGATAGGGTTAGGTTTAATGCTTAGGATTAGGGTTAGGGTTTGGGGTTAAAGTAAGTGTTAGATGTTAGGTTTAAGGATCAAAGGTTAGGGTTATTTTTAGCTGTAGTGTTAGGGTTAGGGATAAGGGATCCCATTAGCATTAAGGGTCTTCCTTACTGTAGGGTTAAGGGTTAGGCTTAGAGTTAAAGTTTCAGGTTAGGGTCAGT
This sequence comes from Eulemur rufifrons, assembly GCF_041146395.1. Classification (NCBI taxonomy): domain Eukaryota; kingdom Metazoa; phylum Chordata; class Mammalia; order Primates; family Lemuridae; genus Eulemur; species Eulemur rufifrons. The sequence goes on along the minus strand of NC_091009.1, from coordinate 885,074 downwards.
GTTAAGATTTAGGGTGAGGGTTAACGGTTAGGGTAAAGGTTAAGCGTTAGGGTTAGGGATTAGTGATTAGGGTTTTTGGTTAGTGTTAGGGTTAGCGGTTAGGAGTTAGTGTTTTATAAAGTGGTATGGTTAGAATTAGGATTGGGGTTAGTGTTAGGGTGAGGTATAGGGGTTAGGTTTAGGGGTGACTTTTAGGTTAAAAGGATAGGATTAGGGTTATGGGTTGGGCTTAGGTTTAGGGTTAAAATTTACTGCTAGGGTTAGGGATAGGGTTCAGGGTTAGCTTTAGGGGTTCTGGTTAGGGTTAGGTGTTAGGTTAGTGTCAGGGTTAGGTCTAGTCGTGAGGGTAAGGTTTAGGGTTAGCTTTAAGAGCTAGGGTTAGGTTTAATGGTTAGGATTAGGATTAGGGTTAAGGGTTAGGGTAAGGCTTAGGGGTAATGGTGAAGGGTTAGGGTCAAGGGTTAGGGTTTTTGTTAGGCATAGAGTTCGGGTTAGAAGTAAGGGTTACTGTCAGTGTTAGGGTTGTAGGTAGGGTTATGATTAGGGTTAGCGGTTTAGAATTAGGGTTAGGGATTAGGTGTTCCAGTGATGACTAGTAGATTGGGTTAGAATTATGGGATAGGGGTTGTTCTCAGGGAATGGGTTATGCATTAACGTTAGGATAAGAGGTAAAAGTTAGGCGCACGGTGAGGTTTACGTGTTAAGGGGAGAAATAGGAACAGGGTTGGGTGTTAATTTCAGGGTTAGGGTTATCTGTTAAAGGTATTGTTTATGCTTAGCGCATGGGCCCTGTCTGCATTAGGCGGGCGGGGGGAGTTTAGGGGGCTGGGATTGTACCCGGGAACCCACTCTATCATACTCTGGGTATGGGCCCGTGGGTTTCAACACATCCACACCGACCCCACAGGAAAAAAAAAAAAAAACACCGTAGCCTCCAGCTACTAATTATAATGCTAACTTGCAAAATTTTCCTGCATTTTTAAACAATGGAAAAATGAGGGTGAGATGATAGAAGAATGGATTCTTGTCAGTCTCCACTAACAAAAATAGGCAAAACCAAGTCAGCTACTCCTCAGCATCGTTATGTTCGTGGCAGCCACCTTGGGATTCAGGAGGCACAAACAAACGTTATCACAATTATGGTGAAACGCTGAACACGTGCAAATAATTTTCAACGTAGTGGTTAATTGAAAAGCTCTGCGGCATACTTCTTGGAACAAGCCAGTTACCTGTTCCCACGCAAAGAGAAGTATATCGAACCATGATGGATTTCCAGCTGATGAAGTAAAGGATAATTAAAGGAATGGGATGACCATGGGGATCATCGATAATTCTCTGAAACAGAATCTGCCCTTTTCACCTGCAAAACACATGCCCACTTCTCCTCTCCGGGGATAATAAAAACTAACCAGCGAACTGACAGAGGGCCTGAGCCCCCCATCCACATCGACCACGCACACAAAAAAATCCGTACCATCCAGCTACTAATTATAATGCTAACTTGCAAAATTTCCCTGCATTTTAAAACAATGGAAAAATGGTGGTGGGATGATACTTAGAAGAATGGCTTCTTGACAGTCTCCACTAACAAAAATAGGCAACACCAAGTCAGCTACTCCTCAGCATAGTTATGTCCGTCGCAGTCTTCTTCGGTTTCAGGAGGCACAAACAAACTTTATCACAATTATGATGAAACGCTGAACACCTGCAAATAATTTTCAACGTAGTGGTTAATTCAAAAGCTCTGCGGCATACTTCTTGGAACAAGCCAGTTACCTGTTCCCACGCAAACAGGAGTATATAAAACCATGGTGGATTTCCAGCTGATGAAGTAAAGGATAATTAAAGGAACGGGATGACCATGGGGATCATCGATAATTCTCTGAAACAGAATCTGCCCTTTTCACCTGCAAAACACATGCCCACTTCTCCTCTCTGGGGATAATAAAAACTAACCAGCGAACTGACAGAGGGGCTGAACCCCCCATCCACATCGACCACACAAAAAAAAAAAACCGTACCCTCCAGCTACTAATTATAACGCTAACTTGCAAAATTTCCCTGCATTTTAAAACAATGGAAAAATGGTGGTGGGATGATACTTAGAAGAATGGCTTCTTGTCAGTCTCCACTAACAAAAATAGGCAACACCAAGTCAGCTACTCCTCAGCATAGTTATTTCCGTCGCAGCCTTCTTGGGTTTCAGGAGGCACAAACAAACGTTATCACAATTATGGTGAAACGCTGAACACCTGCAAATAATTTTCAACGTAGTGGTTAATTGAAAAGCTCTGCGGCATATTTCTTGGAACAAGCCAGTTACCTGTTCCCACGCAAAGAGGAGTATATAGAACCATGGTGGATTTCCAGCTGATGAAGTAAAGGATTATTAAAGGAACGGGATGACCATGGGGATCATCGTTAATTCTCTGAAACAGAATCGGCCCTTTTCACCTGCCAAAAAAAATGCCCACTTCTCCTCTCTGGGGATAATAAAAACTAACCAGCGAACTGACAGAGGGCCTGACCCCCCCATCCACATCGACCACACACACAAAAAAAACGGTACCCTCCAGCTACTAATTATATTGCTAACTTGCAAAATTTCCCTGCATTTTAAAACAATGGAAGAATGGTGGTGGGATGATACTTAGAACAATGGCTTCTTGCCTGTCTCCACTAACAAAAATAGGCAACACCAAGTCAGCTACTCCTCAGCATAGTTATGTCCGTCGCAGCCTTCTTGGGTTTCAGGAGGCACATACAAACGTTATCAAAATTATGGTGAAACGCTGAAAACCTGCAAATAATTTTCAACGTAGTGGTTAATTGAAAAGCTCTGCGGCATACTTCTTGGAACAAGCCAGGTACCTGTGCCCACGGATGGAGGAGTATATAGAAACATGGTGGAGTCAAAGCTGATGAAGCAAAGGATTCTTAAAGGAATGAGATGACCATGCGGATCCTGTTTAATTCTCTGAAACAGAATCCGCACTTTTCACCTGCCAAACACATGCCCACTACTCTTCTCTGGGGATAATAAAAACAAACCAGCGATCTGACAGAGGGCCTGAACACCCATCCTGACCGAACCCACAAAAAAAAAAAGTACCCTCCAGCTACTAATTATAATGCCAATTTGCAAAATTTCCCTGCATTTTTAAACAATGGAGAAATGATGGTGGGATGATACTTAGAAGAATGGCTTCTTGTCAGTCTCCACTGAGAAAAATAGGCAACACCAAGTCAGCTACGCCTCAGCATAGTTATGCCGTAGCAGCCATATTTGGTTTCAGTAGGCACATACACACGTTATCACAATGATGGTGAAACGCTGAAAACCTGCAAAGAATTTTCAACATACTGGTTAATTGAAAAGCTCTGAGGCATACTTCTTGGAACAAGCCAGTTTCCTGTGCCCACGCATAGAGAAGTATATAGAACCATGGTGGATTCCCAGCTCATGAAGCAAAGGATTCTTGAAGGAACGGGATTACCATGTGGATCCTGTTTAATTCTCTGAAACACATACGCAGTTTTCACCTGCCATACTAATACCCACTTCTCCTCTCTGGGGATAATAAAAACAAACCAGCGAACTGACAGAGTGCCTGACCAACACATCCACACCGACCCCACAGGAAAAAAAAAAAAAAAAACACCGTAGCCTCCAGCTACTAATTATAATGCTAACTTGCAAAATTTCCCTGCATTTTAAAACAATGGAAAAATGGTGGTGGGATGATACTTAGAAGAATGGCTTCTTGACAGTCTCCACTAACACAAATAGGCAACACCAAGTCAGCTACTCCTCAGCATAGTCATGTCCGTCGCAGCCTTCTTGGGTTTCAGGAGGCACAAACAAACGTTATCACAATTATGGTGAAACGCTGAACACCTGCAAATAATTTTCAACGTAGTGGTTAATTGAAAAGCTCTGCGGCATACTTCTTGGAACAAGCCAGTTACCTGTTCCCACGCAAAGAGGAGTATATAGAACCATGGTGGATTTCCAGCTGATGAAGTAAAGGATTATTAAAGGAACGGGATGACCATGGGGATCATCGTAAATTCTCTGAAACAGAATCCGCCCTTTTCACCTGCCAAACTCATGCCCCCTTCCCCTCTCTGGGGATAATAAAAACTAACCGGCGAACTGACAGAGGGCCTGACCCCCCCCATCCACATCGACCACACACAGAAAGAAAAACCGTACCCTCCAGCTACCAATTATAATGCTAACTTGCAAAATTTCCCTGCATTTTAAAACAATGGAAAAATGGTGGTGGGATGATACTTAGAAGAATGGCTTCTTGTCAGTCTCCACTGACAAAAATAGGCAACACCAAATGAGCTACGCCTCGGCATAGTTATGTCCGTAGCAGCCATATTTGGTTTCAGTAGGCACATACACACGTTATCACAATTATGATGAAACGCTGAAAACCTGCAAAGGATTTTCAACATACTGGTTAATTGAAAAGCTCTGAGGCATACTTCTTGGAACAAGCCAGTTTCCTGTGCCCACGCATAGAGAAGTATATAGAACCATGGTGGATTCCAAGCTCATGAAGCAAAGGATTCTTAAAGGAACGGGATTACCATGCGGATCCTGTTTAATTCTCTGAAACAGATCCGCAGTTTTCACCTGCCATACTAATACCCACTTCTCCTCTCTGGGGATAATAAAAACAAACCAGCGAACTGACAGAGGGCCTGACCAACACATACACACCAACCCCACAGAAAAAAAAAAAAACACACCGTAGCCTCCAGCTACTAATTATAATGCTAACTTGCAAAATTTTCCTGCATTTTTAAACAATGGAAAAATGATGGTGAGATGATACTTAGAAGAATGGATTCTTGTCAGTCTCCACTAACAAAAATAGGCAAAACCAAGTGAGCTACGTCTCAGCATCGTTATGTTCGTGGCAGCCATCTTGGTTTTCAGGAGGCACAAACAAACGTTATCACAATTATGGTGAAACGCTGAACACCTGCAAATAATTTTCAACGTAGTGGTTAATTGAAAAGCTCTGCGGCATACTTCTTGGAACAAGCCAGTTACCTGTTCCCACGCAAAGAGGAGTATATAGAACCATGGTGGATTTCCAGCAGATGAAGTAAAGGATTATTAAAGGAATGGGATGACCATGGGGATCATCGTTAATTCTCTGAAACAGAATCCGCCCTTTTCACCTCCCAAACACATGCCCACTTCTCCTCTCTGGGGATAATAAAAACTAACCAGCGAACTGACAGAGGGCCTGACCCCCCCATCCACATCGACCACACACACAAAAAAAAAAAAAACCGTACCCTCCAGCTACTAATTATAATGCTAACTTGCAAAATTTCCCTGCATTTTAAAACAATGGAAAAATGGTGGTGGGATGATACTTAGAAGAATGGCTTCTTGTCTGTCTCCACTAACAAAAATAGGCAACACCAAGTCAGCTTCTCCTCAGCATAGTTATGTCCGTCGCAGCCTTCTTGGGTTCCCGGAGGCACATACAAACCTTATCAAAATTATGGTGAAACGCTGAAAACCTGCAAATAATTTTCAACGGACTGGTTAATTTGAAAACTCTCCAGCATACTTCTTGGAACAAGCCAGGTACCTGTGCCCACGCATAGAGGAGTATATAGAAACATGGTGGAATCCCAGCTCATGAAGCAAAGGATTCTTAAAGGAATGAGATGACCATGCGGATGCTGTTTAATTCTCTGAAACAGAATCCGCACTTTTCACCTGCCAAACACATGCCCACCACTCTTCTCTGGTGATAGTAAAAACAAACCAGCGATCTGACAGAGGGCCTGAACACCCATCCTGACCGATCCCACAAAAAAATGTATCCGCCAGCTACTAATTATAATGCCAATTTGCAAAATTTCCCTGCATTTTTAAACAATGGAGAAATGATGGTGGGATGATACTTAGAAGAATGGCTTCTTGTCAGTCTCCACTGACAAAAATAGGCAACACCATGTCAGCTACTCCTCAGCATAGTTATGTCCGTAGCAGCCATATTTGGTTTCAGTAGGCACATACACACGTTATCACAATTATGGTGAAACGCTGGAAATCTGCAAAGGATTTTCAACATACTGGTTAATTGAAAAGCTCTGAGGCATATTTCTTGGAACAAGCCAGTTTCTTGTGCCCACGCATAGAGAAGTATATAGAACCATGGTGGATTCCCAGCTCATGAAGCAAAGGATTCTTAAAGGAACGGGATTACCATGCGGATCCTGTTTAATTCTCTGAAACAGATCCGCAGTTTTCACCTGCCATACTAATACCCACTTCTCCTCTCTGGGGATAATAAAAACAAACCAGTGAATTGACAGAGGCCCTGACCAACCCATCCACATTGACCCCACAAAAAAAAAAAAAAAAGTACCCTTCAGCTACTAATTATAATGCTAACTTGTAAAATTTGCCTGCATTTTTAAACAATGGGAAAATGATGGTGGGATGATACTTAGAAGAATGGCTTCTTGTCAGTCTCCACTAACAAAAATAGGCAACATGAAGTCAGCTACGGCTCAGCATCCTTATGTCCTTGGCAGCCATATTGGGTTTCAAGAGACACATACAATCGTTATAAGAATTATGGTGAAACACGGAAAACCTGCAAATAATTTTCAACGAACTGCTTAAGTGAAAAGCTCTACGGCATACTTCTTGGAACAAGACAGGTACCTGTGCCACACATAGAGGAGTATATAGAACCATGGTGGATTCCCAGCTGATGAAGCAAAAGTTTCCTAAAGGAACGGGATGAGCATGCGGATCCTGTTTCATTCTCTGAAACAGAATCAAAACATTTCACCTGCCAAACACATGCCCACTTCTCCTCTCTGGGGATAATAAAAACAAACCAGCGAACTGATAGAGGGCCTGACCAACACATCCACACCGACCCCACAGGAAAAAAAAAAAAAACCCAGTAGCCTCCAGCTACTAATTATAATGCTAACTTGCAAAATTTTCCTGCATTTTTAAACAATGGAAAAATGATGGTGAGATGATACTTAGAAAAATGGATTCTTGTCAGTCTCCACTAACAAAAATAGGCAAAACCAAATCAGCTACGCCTCAGCATCGTTATGTTCGTGGCAGCCATCTTGGGTTTCAGGAGGTACAAGCAAACGTTATCACAATTATGGTGAAACGCTGAACACCTACAAATAATTTTCAACGTAGTGGTTAATTGAAAAGCTCTGCGGCATACTTCTTGGAACAAGCCAGTTACCTGTTCCCACGCAAAGACGAGTATATAGAACCATGGTGGATTTCCAGCTGATGAAGTAAAGGATTATTAAAGGAACGGGATGACCATAGGGATCATCGTTAATTCTCTGAAACAGAATCCACCCTTTTCACCTGCGAAACACATGCCCACTTCTCCTCTCTGGGGATAATAAAAACTAACCAGCGAACTGACAGAGGGCCTGACCCCCCCATCCACATCGACCACACACACACACAAAAAAAAAACCGTACACTCCAGCTACTAATTATAATGCTAACTTGCAAAATTTCCCTGCATTTTAAAACAATGGAAAAATGGTGGTGGGATGATACTTAGAAGAATGGCTTCTTGTCAGTCTCCACTAACAAAAATAGGCAACACCAAGTCAGCTACTCCTCAGCATAGTTATGTCCGTCGCAGCCTTCTTGGGTTTCAGGAGGCACAAAAAAACATTATCACAATTATGGTGAAACGCTGAACACCTGCAAATAATTTTCAACGTAGTGGTTACCTGAAAAGCTCTGCGGCATACTTCTTGGAACAAGCCAGTTACCTGTTCCCACGCAAAGACGAGTATGTAGAAACATGGAGGATTTCCAGCTGATGAAGTAAAGGATTATTAAAGGAACGGGATGACCATGGGGATCATCGTTAATTCTCTGAAACAGAATCCGCCCTTTTCACCTGCCAAACACATGCCCACTTCTCCTCTCTGGGGATAATAAAAACTAACGAGGGAACTGACAGAGGGCCTGCGCCCCCATCCACATCGACCACACACACAAAAAAAAAAACCGTACCCTCCAGCTACTAATTATAATGCTATCTTGCAAAATTTCCCTGCATTTTAAAACAATGGAAAAATGGTGGTGGGATGATACTTAGAAGAATGGCTTCTTGTCAGTCTCCACTAACAAAAATAGGCAACACCAAGTCAGCTATTCCTCAGCATAGTTATGTCCGTCGCAGCCTTCTTGGGTTTCAGGAGGCACAAACAAACGTTATCACAATTATGGTGAAACGCTGAACACCTGCAAATAATTTTCAACGTAGTGGTTAAGTGAAATGCTCTGCGGCATGCTTCTTGGAACAAGCCAGTTACCTGTTCCCACGCAAAGACGAGTATATAGAACCATGGTGGATTTCCAGCTGATGAAGTAAAGGATTATTAAAGGAACGGGATGACCATGGGGATCATCGTTAATTCTCTGAATCGGAATCCGCCCTTTTCACCTGCCAAACACATGCCCACTTCTCCTCTCTGGGGATAATAAAAACCAACCAGCGAACAGACAGAGGACCTGACCCCCCCATCCACATCGACCACACACAGAAAAAAAAACCGTACCCTCCAGCTACTAATTATAATGCAAACTTGAAAAATTTCCCTGCATTTTAAAACAATGGAAAAATGGTGGTGGGATGATACTTAGAAGAATGGCGTCTTGTCAGTCTCCACTAACAAAAATAGGCAACACCAAGTCAGCTACTCCTCAGCATAGTTATGTCCGTCGCAGCCTTCTTGGGTTTCAGGAGGCACAAACAAACGTTATCACAATTATGGTGAAACGCTGAACACCTGCAAATAATTTTCAACGTAGTGGTTAATTGAAAAGCTCTGCGGCATACTTCTTGGAACAAGCCAGTTACCTGTTCCCACGCAAAGAGGAGTATATAGAACCATGGTGGATTTCCAGCTGATGAAGTAAAGGATTATTAAAGGAACGGGATGACCATGGGGATCATCGTAAATTCTCTGAAACAGAATCTGCCCTTTTCACCTGCCAAACTCATGCCACCTTCCCCTCTCTGGGGATAATAAAAACTAACCGGCGAACTGACAGAGGGCCTGACCCCCCCATCCACATCGACCACAAACACAAAGAAAAACCCTACCCTCCAGCTACTAATTATAATGCTAACTTGCAAAATTTCCCTGCATTTTAAAACAATGGAAAAATGGTGGTGGGATGATACTTAGAAGAATGGCTTCTTGTCTGTCTCCACTAACAAAAATAGGCAACACCAAGTCAGCTACTCCTCAGCATAGTTATGTCCGTCGCAGCCTTCTTGGGTTTCAGGAGGCACATACAAACGTTATCAAAATTATGGTGAAACGCTGAAAACCAGCAAATAATTTTCAACGTACTGGTTAATTTCAAAACTCTCCAGCATACTTCTTGGAACAAGCCAGGTACCTGTGCCCACGCATAGCGGAGTATATAGAAACATGGTGGAATCCCAGCTGATGAAGCAAAGGATTCTTAAAGGAATGAGATGACCATGCGGATCCTGTTTAATTCTCTGAAACAGAATCCGCACTTTTCACCTGCCAAACACATGCCCACTTCTCCTTTCTGGGGATAATAAAAACTAACCAGTGAATTGACAGATGGCCTGACCAACCCATCCACACTGACCACACACACAAAAAAAAAAATACCCTCCAGCTACTAATTATAATGATAACTTGCAAAATTTACCTGCATTTTAAAACAATGGAAAAATGGTGGTGGGATGATACTTAGAAGAATGGCTTCTTGTCTGTCTCCACTAACAATAATAGGCAACACAAAGTCAGCTACTCCTCAGCATAGTTATGTCCGTCGCAGCCTTCTTGGGTTTCAGGAGGCACATACAAACGTTATCACAATTATGGTGAAATGCTGAAAACCTGGAAATAATTTTCAACGTACTGGTTAATTTGAAAACTCTCCAGCATACTTCTTGGAACAAGCCAGGTACCTGTCCCCACGCATAGAGGAGTATATAGAAACATGGTGGAATCCCAGCTGATGAAGAAAAGGATTCTTAAAGGAATGAGATGACCATGCGGATCCTGTTTAATTCTCTGAAACAGAATCCGCACTTTTCACCTGCCAAACACATGCCCACTTCTCCTCTCTGGGGATAATAAAAACAAACCAGTGAATTGACAGATGGCCTGACCAACCCATCCACACTGAACCCACCAAAAAAAAAAAAAGGACCCTCCAGCTACTAATTATAATGATAACTTGCAAAATTTCCCTGCATTTTTAAACAATGGAAAAATGATGGTGGGATGATACTTAGAAGAATGGCTTCTTGTCAGTCTCCACTAACAAAAATAGGCAACACGAAGTCAGCTACGCCTCAGCATACTTATGTCCTTAGCAGCCATACTGAGTTTCAGGAGACACAAACAAACGTTGTAAGAATTATGGTGAAACGCTGAAAACCTGCAAATAATTTTCAACGTACTTCTTAATTGAAAAGCTCTGCGGCATACTTCTTGGAACAAGCCAGTTACCTGTGCCCACACATAGAGGAGTATATAGAACCATGGTGGATTCCCAGCTGATGAAGCAAAAGTTTCCTAAAGGAACGGGATGAGCATGCGGATCCTGTTTCATTCTCTGAAACAGAATCCGAACTTTTCACCTGCCAAACACATGCCCACTTCTCCTCTCTGGGGATAATAAAAACTAACCAGCGAACTGACAGAGGGCCTGACCAACACATCCACACCGACCCCACAGGAAAAAAAAAAAAAACACCGTAGACTCCAGCTACTAATTATAATGCTGACTTCCAAAATTTCCCTGCATTTTAAAACAATGGAAAAATGGTGGTGGGATGATACTTAGAAGAATGGCTTCTTGTCAGTCTCCACTAACAAAAATCGGCAACACCAAGTCAGCTACGCCTCAGCATAGTTATGTCTGTGGCAGCCATCTTGGGTTTCAAGGCACATACAAACGTTGTCGCAATTATGATGAAACGCTGAAAACCTGACAATAATTTTCAATGTACTTTTTATTTGAAAAGCTCTGTGCCATACTTCTTGGAACAAGCCAGTAACCTGTGCCCACCCATACGGGAGTATATAGAACCATGGTGGTTTCCCAGCGGATGAAGCAAAGGATTCTTAAAGGAAGCGGATGACCATTTAGATCCTGTTTAATTCATTGAAACAGAATCCGCACTTTTCAGCTGGCAACAACATGCCCACTTCTCCTCCTTGGGGATAATAAAAACAAACCAGCGAACATCTAGAGGGCCTTCAACCCCCATCCACACTGATCCCACAAAAAAAAACAAAAAGTACCCTCCAGCTACTAATTATAATGCTAACTTGCAAAATTTCCCTGCATTTTAAAACAATGGAAAAATGGTGGTGGGATGATACTTAGAAGAATGGCTTCTTGTCAGTCTCCACTAACAAAAATAGGAAACACGAAGTCAGCTACGCCTCAGCATACTTATGTCCTTGGCAGCCATATTGGGTTTCAGGAGACACATACAAACGTTATAGGAATTATGGTGAAACGCTGAAAACCTGTAAATAATTTTCAACATACTGCTTCATTGAAAAGCTCTGCGGCATACTTCTTGGAACAAGCCAGTTACCTGTGCCAACACATAGAGGAGTATATAGAACCATGGTCGATTCCCAGCTGATGAAACAAAAGTTTCCTAAAGGAACGGGATGAGCATGCGGATCCTCTTTCATTCTCTGAAACAGAATACGAACTTTTCACCTGCCAAACACATGCTAACTTCTCCTCTCTGGGGATAATAAAAACAAACCAGCGAAATGACAGAGGGCCTGACCAACACATCCACACCGACCCCACAGGAAAAAAAAAAAAAAAACACCGTAGCCTCCAGCTACTAATTAGAATGCTAACTTGCAAAATTTTCCTGCATTTTTAAACAATGGAAAAATGAAGGTGAGATGATACTTAGAAGAATGGATTCTTGTCAGTCTGCACTAACAAAAATAGGCAAAACCAAGTCAGCTACGCCTCAGCATCGTTATGTTCGTGGCAGCCATCTTGGGTTTCAGGAGGTACAAACAAACGTTATCACAATTATGGTGAAACGCTGAACACCTGCAAATAATTTTCAACGTAGTGGTTAATTGAAAAGCTCTGCGGCATACTCCTTGGAACAAGCCAGTTACCTGTTCCCACGCAAAGACGAGTATATAGAACCATGGTGGATTTCCAGCTGATGAAGTAAAGGATTTTTAAAGGAACGGGATGACCATGGGGATCATCGTTAATTCTCTGAAACAGAATCCGCCCTTTTCACGTGCCAAAAACATGCCCACTTCTCCTCTCTGGGAATAATAAAAACTAAGCAGTGAATTGACAGATGGCCTAAACAACCCATCCACACTGACCACACACACACACAAAAAAAGTACCCTCCAGCTACTAATTATAATGATAACTTGCAAAATTTCCCTGCATTTTAAAACAATGGAAAAATGGTGGTGGGATGATACTTAGAAGAATGGCTTCTTGTCAGTCTCCACTAACAAAAATAGGCAACACCAAGTCAGCTACTCCTCAGCATAGTTATGTCCGTCGCAGCCTTCTTGGGTTTCAGGAGGCACAAACAAACGTTATCACAATTATGGTGAAACGCTGAACACCTGCAAATAATTTTCAACGTAGTGGTTAATTGAAAAGCTCTGCGGCATACTTCTTGGAACAAGCCAGTTACCTGTTCCCACGCAAAGAGGAGTATATAGAACCATGCTGGATTTCCAGCTCATGAAGTAAAGGATTATTAAAGGAACGGGATGACCATGGGGATCATCGTTAATTCTCTGAAACAGAATTCGCCCTTTGCACCTGCCAAACACATGCCCACTTCTCCTCTCTGGGGATAATAAAAACTAACCAGCGAACTGACAGAGGGCCTGACCCCCCCATCCACATCGACCACACACAAAAAAAAAAACGTACCCTCTAGCTACTAATTATAATGATAACTTGCAAAATTTCCCTGCATTTTAAAACAATGGAAAAATGGTGGTGGGATGATACTTAGAAGAATGGCTTCTTGTCAGTCTCCACTAACAAAAATAGGAAACACGAAGTCAGCTACGCCTCAGCATACTTATGTCCTTGGCAGCCATATTGGCTTTCAGGAGACACATACAAACGTTATAGGAATTATGGTGAATCGCTGAAAACCTGTAAATAATTTTCAACCTACTGCTTCATTGAAAAGCTCTGCGGCATACTTCTTGGAACAAGCCAGTTACCTGTGCCAACACATAGAGGAGTATATAGAACCATGGTCGATTCCCAGCTGATGAAACAAAAGTTTCCTAAAGGAACGGGATGAGCATGCGGATCCTCTTTCATTCTCTGAAACAGAATACGAACTTTTCACCTGCCAAACACATGCCCACTTCTCCTCTCTGGGGATAATAAAAACAAACCAGCGAAATGACAGAGGGCCTGACCAACACATCCACACCGACCCCACAGGAAAAAAAAAAAAAAAAACACCGTAGCCTCCAGCTACTAATTATAATGCTAACTTGCAAAATTTTCCTGCATTTTTAAACAATGGAAAAATGAAGGTGAGATGATACTTAGAAGAATGGATTCTTGTCAGTCTGCACTAACAAAAATAGGCAAAACCAAGTCAGCTACGCCTCAGCATCGTTATGTTCGTGGCAGCCATCTTGGGTTTCAGGAGGTACAAACAAACGTTATCACAATTATGGTGAAACGCTGAACACCTGCAAATAATTTTCAACGTAGTGGTTAATTGAAAATCTCTGCGGCATACTCCTTGGAACAAGCCAGTTACCTGTTCCCACGCAAAGAGGAGTATATAGAACCATGGTGGATTTCCAGCTGATGAAGTAAAGGATTTTTAAAGGAACGGGATGACCATGGGGATCATCGTTAATTCTCTGAAACAGAATCCGCCCTTTTCACGTGCCAAAAACATGCCCACTTCTCCTCTCTGGGAATAATAAAAACTAAGCAGTGAATTGACAGATGGCCTAAACAACCCATCCACACTGACCACACACACACAAAAAAAAAGTACCCTCCAGCTACTAATTATAATGATAACTTGCAAAATTTCCCTGCATTTTAAAACAATGGAAAAATAGTGGTGGGATGATACTTAGAAGAATGGCTTCTTGTCTGTCTCCACTAACAAAAATAGGCAACACCAAGTCAGCTACTCTCAGCATAGTTATGTCCGTCGCAGCCTTCTTGGGTTTCAGGAGGCACATACAAACGTTATCACAATTATGGTGAAATGCTGAAAACCTGGAAATAATTTTCAACGTACTGGTTAATTTGAAAACTCTCCGGCATACTTCTTGGAACAAGCCAGGTACATGTGCCCACACATAGAGGAGTATATAGAACCATGGTGGATTTCCAGCTGATGAAGTAAAGGATTATTAAAGGAACGGGATGACCATGGGGATCATCGTTAATTCTCTGAAACAGAATCCGCCCTTTTCACCTGCCAAACACATGCCCACTTCTCCTCTCTGGGGATAATAAAAACTAACCAGCGAACTGACAGAGGGCCTGACCCCCCCATCCACATCGACCAAACACAAAAAAAAAAAACCGTACCCTCAAGCTACTAATTATAATGCTAACTTGCAAAATTTCCCTGCATTTTAAAACAATGGAAAAATGGTGGTGGGATGATACTTAGAAGAATGGCCTCTTGTCAGTCTCCACTAAGAAAATAGGCAACACCAAGTCAGCTACTCCTCAGCATAGTTATGTCCGTCGCAGCCTTCTTGGGTTTCAGGAGGCACAAACAAACGTTATCACAATTATGGTGAAACGCTGAACACCTGCAAATAATTTTCAACGTAGTGGTTAATTGAAAAGCTCTGCGGCATACTTCTTGGAACAAGCCAGTTACCTGTTCCCACGCAAAGAGGAGTATATAGAACCATGGTGGATTTCCAGCTGATGAAGTAAAGGATTATTAAAGGAACGGGACGACCATGGGGATCATCGTTAATTCTATGAAACAGATCCGCAGTTTTCACCTGCCATACTAATACCCACTTCTCCTCTCTGGGGATAATAAAAACAAACCAGCGAACTGACAGAGGGCCTGACCAACACATCCACCCCGACCCCACAGGAAAAAAAAAAAAAAACACCGTAGCCTCCAGCTACTAATTAAATGCTAACTTGCAAAATTTTCCTGCATTTTTAAACAATGGAAAAATGATGGTGAGATGAAACTTAGAAGAATGGATTCTTGTCAGTCTCCACTAATAAAAATAGGCAAAACCAAGTCAGCTATGCCTCAGCATCGTTATGTTCATGGCAGCCATCTTGGGTTTCAGGAGGCACAAACAAACGTTATCACAATTATGGTGAAACGCTGAACATCTGCAAATAATTTTCAACGTACTGGTTAATTGAAAAGCTCTGCGGCATACTTCTGAAACAAGCCAGTTTCCTGTGCCCACGCATAGAGAAGTATATAGAACCATGGTGGATTCCCAGCTCATGAAGCAAAGGATTCTTAAAGGAACGGGATTACCATGCGGATCCTGTTTAATTCTCTGAAACAGATCCGCAGTTTTCACCTGCCATACTAATACCCACTTCTCCTCTCTGGGGATAATAAAAACAAACCAGCGAACTGACAGAGGGCCTGACCAACACATCCACACCGACCCCACAGGAAAAAAAAAAAAAAAAACACCGTAGCCTCCAGCTACTAATTATAATGCTAACTTGCAAAATTATCCTGCATTTTTAAACAATGTAAAAATGATGGTGAGATGATACTTACAAGAATGAATTCTTGTCAGTCTCCACTAACAAAAATAGGCAAAACCAACTCAGCTGCGCCTCAGCATAGTTATGTTCGTGGCAGCCATCTTGGGTTTCAGGAGGCACAAACAAACGTTATCACAATTATGGTGAAACGCTGAACACCTGCAAATAATTTTCAACGTAGTGGTTAATTGAAAAGCTCTGCGGCATACTTCTTGGAACAAGCCAGTTACCTGTTCCCACGCAAAGAGGAGTATATAGAACCATGGTGGATTTCCAGCTGATGAAGTAAAGGATTAATAAAGAACTGGATGACCATGGGGATCATCGTTAATTCTCTGAAACAGAATCCGCCCTTTTCACCTCCCAAACACATGCCCACTTCTCCTCTCTGGGGATAATAAAAACTAACCAGCAAACTGACAGAGGGCCTGACCCCCCCATCCACATCGACCACACAAAAAAAAATACCGTACCCTCCAGCTACTAATTATAATGCTAACTTGCAAAATTTCCCTGCATTTTAAAACAATGGAAAAATGGTGGTGGGATGATACTTAGAAGAATGGCTTCTTGTCTGTCTCCACTAACAAAAATAGGCAACACCAAGTCAGCTATTCCTCAGCATAGTTATGTCCGTCGCAGCCATCTTGGGTTTCAGGAGGCACATACAAAAGTTATCAAAATTGTGGTGAAACACTGAAAACCTGCAAATAATTTTCAACGTACTGGTTAATTTGAAAACTCTCCAGCATACTTCTTGGAACAAGCCAGGTACCTGTGCCCACGCATAGAGGAGTATATAGAAACATGGTGGAATCCCAGCTGATGAAGCAAAGGATTCTTAAAGGAATGAGATGACCATGCGGATCCTGTTTAATTCTCTGAAACAGAATCCGCACTTTTCACCTGCCAAACACATGCCCACTTCTCCTCTCTGGGGATAATAAAAACAAACCAGTGAATTGACAGATGGCCTGACCAACCCATCCACACTGACCCCTCAAAAAAAAAAAAAGTATCCTCCAGCTAATAATTATAATGCTAACTTGCAAAATTTCCCTGCATTTTTAAACAATGGAAAAATGATGGTGGGATGATACTTAGAAGAATGGCTTCTTGTCAGTCTCCACTGACAAAAATAGGCAACACCAAGTCAGCTACGCCTCAGCATACTTATGTCCTTGGCAGCCATATTGGGTTTCAGGAGACACATACACACGTTATCATAATTATGGTGAAACGCTGAAAACCTGCAAAGGATTTTCAACATACTGGTTAATTGAAAAGCTCTGAGGCATACTTCTTGGAACAAGTCAGTTTCCTGTGCCCACGCATAGAGAAGTATATAGAACCATGGTGGATTCCCAGCTCATGAATCAAAGGATTCTTAAAGGAACGGGATTACCATGCGGATCCTGTTTAATTCTCTGAAACAGATCCGCAGTTTTCACCTGCCATACTAATACCCACTTCTCCTCTCTGGGGATAATAAAAACAAACCAGCGAACTGACAGAGGGCCTGACCAACACATACACACCAACCCCACAGGAAAAAAAAAAAAACACACCGTAGCCTCCAGCTACTAATTATAATGCTAACTTGCAAAATTTTCCTGCATTTTTAAACAATGGAAAAATGATGGTGAGATGATACTTAGAAGAATGGATTCTTGTCAGTCTCCACTAACAAAAATAGGCAAAACCAAGTATGCTACGCCTCAGCATCGTTATGTTCGTGGCAGCCATCTTGGGTTTCAGGAGGCACAAACAAACGTTATCACAATTATGGTGAAACGCTGAACACCTGCAAATAATTTTCAACGTAGTGGTTAATTGAAAAGCTCTGCGGCATACTTCTTGGAACAAGCCAGTTACCTGTTCCCATGCAAAGAGGAGTATATAGAACCATGGTGGATTTCCAGCTGATGAAGTAAAGGATTATTAAAGGAACGGAATGACCATGGGGATCATCGTTAATTCTCTGAAACAGAATCCGCCCTTTTCACCTGCCAAACACATGCCCACACTTCCTCTCTGGGGATAATAAAAACTAACCAGCGAACTGACAGAGGGCCTGACCCCCCCATCCACATCGACCACACACACAAAAAAAAAAACCGTACCCTCCAGCTACTAATTATAATGCTAACTTGCAAAATTTCCCTGCATTTTAAAACAATGGAAAAATGGTGGTGGGATGATACTTAGAAGAATGGCTTCTTGTCAGTCTCCACTAACAAAAATAGGCAACACCAAGTCAGCTACTCCTCAGCATAGTTATGTCCGTCGCAGCCTTCTTGGGTTTCAGGAGGCACAAACAAACGTTATCAAAATTATGGTGAAACGCTGAACACCTTAAAATAATTTACAACGTAGTGGTTAATTGAAAAGCTCTGCGGCATACTTCTTGGAACAAGCCAGTTACCTGTTCCCACGCAAAGAGGAGTATATAGAACCATGGTGGATTTCCAGCTCATGAAGTAAACGATTATTAAAGGAACGGGATGACCATGGGGATCATCGTTAATTCTCTGAAACAGAATCAGCCCTTTTCACCTGCCAAACACATGCCCACTTTTCCTCTCTGGGGATAATAAAAACTAACCAGCAAACTGACGGAGGGCCTGACCCCCCCATCCACATCGACCACACACAGAAAAAAAAAACCGTACCCTCCAGCTACTAATTATAATGCTAACTTGCAAAATTTCCCTTCATTTTAAAACAATGGAAAAATGGTGGTGGGATGATACTTAGAAGAATGGCTTCTTGTCAGTCGCCACTAACAAAAATAGGCAACACCAAGTCAGCTACTCCTCAGCATAGTTATGTCCGTCGCAGCCTTCTTGGGTTTCAGGAGGCACAAACAAACGTTATCACAATTATGGTGAAACGCTGAACACCTGCAAATAATTTACAACGTAGTGGTTAATTGAAAAGCTCTGCGGCATACTTCTTGGAACAAGCCAGCTACCTGTTCCCACGCAAAGAGGAGTATATAGAACCATGGTGGATTTCCAGCTGATGAAGTAAAGGATTATTAAAGGAACGGGATGAGCATGGGGATCATTGTTAATTCTCTGAAACAGAATCCGCACTTTTCACCTGCCAAACACATGCCCACTACTCTTCTCTGGGGATAATAAAAACAAACCAGCGATCTGACAGAGGGCCTGAACACCCATCCTGACGACCCCACAAAAAAAAAGTCCCCTCCAGCTACTAATTATAATGCCAATTTGCAAAATTTCCCTGCATTTTTAAACAATGGAGAAATGATCTTGGGATGCTTCTTAGAAGAATGGCTTCTTTTCAGTCTCCACTGACAAAAATAGGCAGCACCAAGTCAGCTACGCCTCGGCATAGTTATGTCCGTAGCAGCCATATTTGGTTTCAGTAGGCACATACACACGTTATCACAATTATGGTGAAACGCTGAAAACCTGCAAAGGATTTTCAACATACTGGTTAATTGAAAAGCTCTGAGGCATACTTCTTGGAACAAGCCAGTTTCCTGTGCCCACGCATAGAGAAGTATATAGAACCATGGTGGATTCCCAGCTCATGAAGCAAAGGATTCTTAAAGGAACGGGATTACCATGCGGATCCTGTTTAATTCTCTGAAACAGATCCGCAGTTTTCACCTGCCATACTAATACCCACTTCTCCTCTCTGGGGATAATAAAAACAAACCAGCGAACTGACAGAGGGCCTGACCAACACATCCACACCGACCCCACAGGAAAAAAAAAAAAAAAAACACCGTAGCCTCCAGCTACTAATTATAATGCTAACTTGCAAAATTATCCTGCATTTTTAAACAATGTAAAAATGATGGTGAGATGATACTTACAAGAATGAATTCTTGTCAGTCTCCACTAACAAAAATAGGCAAAACCAACTCAGCTGCGCCTCAGCATAGTTATGTTCGTGGCAGCCATCTTGGGTTTCAGGAGGCACAAACAAACGTTATCACAATTATGGTGAAACGCTGAACACCTGCAAATAATTTTCAACGTAGTGGTTAATTGAAAAGCTCTGCGGCATACTTCTTGGAACAAGCCAGTTACCTGTTCCCACGCAAAGAGGAGTATATAGAACCATGGTGGATTTCCAGCTGATGAAGTAAAGGATTAATAAAGAACTGGATGACCATGGGGATCATCGTTAATTCTCTGAAACAGAATCCGCCCTTTTCACCTCCCAAACACATGCCCACTTCTCCTCTCTGGGGATAATAAAAACTAACCAGCAAACTGACAGAGGGCCTGACCCCCCCATCCACATCGACCACACAAAAAAAAATACCGTACCCTCCAGCTACTAATTATAATGCTAACTTGCAAAATTTCCCTGCATTTTAAAACAATGGAAAAATGGTGGTGGGATGATACTTAGAAGAATGGCTTCTTGTCTGTCTCCACTAACAAAAATAGGCAACACCAAGTCAGCTATTCCTCAGCATAGTTATGTCCGTCGCAGCCTTCTTGGGTTTCAGGAGGCACATACAAACGTTATCAAAATTATGGTGAAACGCTGAAAACCTGCAAATAATTTTCAACGTACTGGTTAATTTGAAAACTCTCCAGCATACTTCTTGGAACAAGCCAGGTACCTGTGCCCACACATAGAGGAGTATATAGAAACATGGTGGAATCCCAGCTGATGAAGCAAAGGATTCTTAAAGGAATGAGATGACCATGCGGATCCTGTTTAATTCTCTGAAACAGAATCCGCACTTTTCACCTGCCAAACACATGCCCACTTCTCCTCTCTGGGGATAATAAAAACAAACCAGTGAATTGACAGATGGCCTGACCAACCCATTCACACTGACCCCTCAAAAAAAAAAAAAGTATCCTCCAGCTAATAATTATAATGCTAACTTGCAAAATTTCCCTGCATTTTTAAACAATGGAAAAATGATGGTGGGATGATACTTAGAAGAATGGCTTCTTGTCAGTCTCCACTGACAAAAATAGGCAACACCAAGTCAGCTACGCCTCAGCATACTTATGTCCTTGGCAGCCATATTGGGTTTCAGGAGACACATACACTCGTTATCATAATTATGGTGAAACGCTGAAAACCTGCAAAGGATTTTCAACATACTGGTTAATTGAAAAGCTCTGAGGCATACTTCTTGGAACAAGTCAGTTTCCTGTGCCCACGCATAGAGAAGTATATAGAACCATGGTGGATTCCCAGCTCATGAATCAAAGGATTCTTAAAGGAACGGGATTACCATGCGGATCCTGTTTAATTCTCTGAAACAGATCCGCAGTTTTCACCTGCCATACTAATACCCACTTCTCCTCTCTGGGGATAATAAAAACAAACCAGCGAACTGACAGAGGGCCTGACCAACACATACACACCAACCCCACAGGAAAAAAAAAAAAAACACACCGTAGCCTCCAGCTACTAATTATAATGCTAACTTGCAAAATTTTCCTGCATTTTTAAACAATGGAAAAATGATGGTGAGATGATACTTAGAAGAATGGATTCTTGTCAGTCTCCACTAACAAAAATAGGCAAAACCAAGTATGCTACGCCTCAGCATCGTTATGTTCGTGGCAGCCATCTTGGGTTTCAGGAGGCACAAACAAACGTTATCACAATTATGGTGAAACGCTGAACACCTGCAAATAATTTTCAACGTAGTGGTTAATTGAAAAGCTCTGCGGCATACTTCTTGGAACAAGCCAGTTACCTGTTCCCATGCAAAGAGGAGTATATAGAACCATGGTGGATTTCCAGCTGATGAAGTAAAGGATTATTAAAGGAACGGAATGACCATGGGGATCATCGTTAATTCTCTGAAACAGAATCCGCCCTTTTCACCTGCCAAACACATGCCCACACTTCCTCTCTGGGGATAATAAAAACTAACCAGCGAACTGACAGAGGGCCTGACCCCCCCATCCACATCGACCACACACACAAAAAAAAAAACCGTACCCTCCAGCTACTAATTATAATGCTAACTTGCAAAATTTCCCTGCATTTTAAAACAATGGAAAAATGGTGGTGGGATGATACTTAGAAGAATGGCTTCTTGTCAGTCTCCACTAACAAAAATAGGCAACACCAAGTCAGCTACTCCTCAGCATAGTTATGTCCGTCGCAGCCTTCTTGGGTTTCAGGAGGCACAAACAAACGTTATCAAAATTATGGTGAAACGCTGAACACCTTAAAATAATTTACAACGTAGTGGTTAATTGAAAAGCTCTGCGGCATACTTCTTGGAACAAGCCAGTTACCTGTTCCCACGCAAAGAGGAGTATATAGAACCATGGTGGATTTCCAGCTCATGAAGTAAACGATTATTAAAGGAACGGGATGACCATGGGGATCATCGTTAATTCTCTGAAACAGAATCAGCCCTTTTCACCTGCCAAACACATGCCCACTTTTCCTCTCTGGGGATAATAAAAACTAACCAGCAAACTGACGGAGGGCCTGACCCCCCCATCCACATCGACCACACACAGAAAAAAAAAACCGTACCCTCCAGCTACTAATTATAATGCTAACTTGCAAAATTTCCCTTCATTTTAAAACAATGGAAAAATGGTGGTGGGATGATACTTAGAAGAATGGCTTCTTGTCAGTCGCCACTAACAAAAATAGGCAACACCAAGTCAGCTACTCCTCAGCATAGTTATGTCCGTCGCAGCCTTCTTGGGTTTCAGGAGGCACAAACAAACGTTATCACAATTATGGTGAAACGCTGAACACCTGCAAATAATTTACAACGTAGTGGTTAATTGAAAAGCTCTGCGGCATACTTCTTGGAACAAGCCAGTTACCTGTTCCCACGCAAAGAGGAGTATATAGAACCATGGTGGATTTCCAGCAGATGAAGTAAAGGATTATTAAAGGAACGGGATGAGCATGGGGATCATTGTTAATTCTCTGAAACAGAATCCGCACTTTTCACCTGCCAAACACATGCCCACTACTCTTCTCTGGGGATAATAAAAACAAACCAGCGATCTGACAGATGGCCTGAACACCCATCCTGACGACCCCACAAAAAAAAAGTCCCCTCCAGCTACTAATTATAATGCCAATTTGCAAAATTTCCCTGCATTTTTAAACAATGGAGAAATGATCTTGGGATGCTTCTTAGAAGAATGGCTTCTTTTCAGTCTCCACTGACAAAAATAGGCAGCACCAAGTCAGCTACGCCTCGGCATAGTTATGTCCGTAGCAGCCATATTTGGTTTCAGTAGGCACATACACACGTTATCACAATTATGGTGAAACGCTGAAAACCTGCAAAGGATTTTCAACATACTGGTTAATTGAAAAGCTCTGAGGCATACTTCTTGAAACAAGCCAGTTTCCTGTGCCCACGCATAGAGAAGTATATAGAACCATGGTGGATTCCCAGCTCATGAAGCAAAGGATTCTTAAAGGAACGGGATTACCATGCGGATCCTGTTTAATTCTCTGAAACAGATCCGCAGTTTTCACCTGCCATACTAATACCCACTTCTCCTCTCTGGGGATAATAAAAACAAACCAGCGAACTGACAGAGGGCCTGACCAACACATCCACACCGACCCCACAGGAAAAAAAAAAAAAAACACCGTAGCCTCCAGCTACTAATTATAATGCTAACTTGCAAAATTATCCTGCATTTTTAAACAATGGAAAAATGATGGTGAGATGATACTTAGAAGAATGAATTCTTGTCAGTCTCCACTAACAAAAATAAGCAAAACCAAGTCAGCTGCGCCTCAGCATAGTTATGTTCATGGCAGCCATCTTGGGTTTCAGGAGGCACAAACAAACGTTATCACAATTATGGTGAAACGCTGAACACCTGCAAATAATTTTCAACGGACTGGTTAATTGAAAAGCTCTGCGGCATACTCCTTGGAACAAGCCAGTTACCTGTTCCCACGAAAGAGGAGTATATAGAATCATGCTGGAATCCCAGCTGATGAAGCCAAGGATTCTTAAAGGAATGAGATGACCATGCGGATCCTGTTTAATTCTCTGAAACAGATCCGCAGTTTTCACCTGCCATACTAATACCCGCATCTCCTCTCTGGGGATAATAAAAACAAACCAGCGAACTGACAGAGGGCCTGACCAACACATCCACACCGACCCCACAGGAAAAAAAAAAAAAAACACCGTAGCCTCCAGCTACTAATTATAATGCTAACTTGCAAAATTTCCCTGCATTTTAAAACAATGGAAAAATGGTGGTGGGATGATACTTAGAAGAATGGCTTCTTGTCAGTCTCCACTAACAAAAATAGGCAACACCAAATCAGCTACTCCGCAGCATAGTTATGTCCGTCGCAGCCATCTTGGGTTTCAGGAGGCACAAACAAACGTTATCACAATTATGGTGAAACGCTGAACACCTGCAAATAATTTTCAACGGACTGGTTAATTGAAAAGCTCTGCGGCATACTTCTTGGAACAAGCCAGTTACCTGTTCCCACGCAAAGAGGAGTATATAGAACCATGGTGGATTTCCAGCTGATGAAGTAAACGATTATTAAAGGAATGGGATGACCATGGGGATCATCGTTAATTCTCTGAAACAGAATCCGCCCTTTTCCCCTGCCAAACACATGCCCACTTCTCCTCTCTGGGGATAATAAAAACTAACCAGCGAACTGACAGAGGGCCTGACCACCCCATCCACATCGACCACACAAAAAAAAAACCGAACCCTCCAGCTACTAATTATAATGCTAACTTGAAAAATTCCCTGCATTTTAAAACAATGCAAAAATGGTGGTGGGATGATACTTAGAAGAATGGCTTCTTGTTAGTCTCCACTGACAAAAATAGGCAACACCAAGTCAGCTACTCGTGAGCATAGTTATGTCCGTCGCAGCCTTCTTGGGTTTCAGGAGGCACAAACAAATGTTATCACAATTATGGTGAAACGCTGAACACCTGCAAATAATTTTCATCGTAGTGGTTAATTGAAAAGCTCTGCGGCATACTTCTTGGAACAAGCCAGTTACCTGTTCCCTGGCAAAGAGCAGTATATAGAACCATGGTGGATTTCAAGCTGATGAAGTTAAGGATTATTAAAGAACGGGATGACCATGGGGATCATCGTTAATTCTCTGAAACAGAATCCGCCCTTTTCACCTGCCAAACACATGCCCACTTCTCCTCTCTGGGGATAATAAAAACTAACCAGCGAACTGACAGAGGGCCTGACCCCCCCATCCACATCGACCACACAAAAAAAAAACCGTACCCTCCAGCTACTACTTATAATGCTAACTTGCAAAATTTCCCTGCGTTTTAAAACAATGGAAAAATGGTGGTGGGATGATACTTAGAAGAATGGCTTCTTGTCTGTCTCCACTAACAAAAATAGGCAACACCAAGTCAGCTACTCCTCAGCATAGTTATGACCGTCGCAGCCTTCTTGGGTTTCAGGAGGCACATACAAACGCTATCAAAATTATGGTGAAACGCTGAAAACCTGCAAATAATTTTCAACGTACTGGTTAATTTGAAAACTCTCCAGCATACTTCTTGGAACAAGCCAGGTACCTGTGCCCACGCATAGAGGAGTATATAGAAACATGGTGGAATCCCAGCTGATGAAGCAAAGGATTCTTAAAGGAATGAGATTACCATGCGAATCCTGTTTCATTCTCTGAAACAGAATCCGCACTTTTCACCTGCCAAACACATGCCCACTACTATTCTCTGAGGATAATAAAAACAAACCAGCGATCTGACAGAGGGCCTGAACACACATCCTGACCGACCCCACTGAAAAAATGTACCCTCCAGCTACTAATTATAATGCCAATTTGCAAAATTTCCCTGCATTTTTAAACAATGGAGAAATGATGGTGGGATGATACTTAGAAGAATGGCTTCTTGTCAGTCTCCACTGACAAAAACAGGCAACACCAAGTCAGCTACGCCTCAGCATAGTTATGTCCGTAGCAGCCATATTTGGTTTCAGTAGGCACATACACACGTTTTCACAATTATGGTGAAACGCTGAAAACCTGCAAAGGATTTTCAACATACTGGTTAATTGAAAAGCTCTGAGGCATACTTCTTGGAACAAGCCAGTTTCCTGTGCCCACGCATAGAGAAGTATATAGACCATGGTGGATTCCCAGCTCATGAAGCAAAGGATTCTTAAAGGAACGGGATTACCATGCGGATCCTGTTTAATTCTCTGAAACAGATCCGCAGGTTTGACCTGCCATACTAATACACACTTCTCCCGTCTGGGGATAATAAAAACAAACCAGGGAACTGACAGAGGGCCTGACCAACACATCCACACCGACCCCACAGGAAAAAAAAAAAAATACACCGGAGCCTCCAGCTACTAATTATAATGCTAACTTGCAAAATTTTCCTGCATTTTTAAACAATGGAAAAATGATGGTGAGATGATACTTAGAAGAATGGATTCTTGTCAGTCTCCACTAACAAAAATAGGCAACACCAAGTCAGCTACTCGTCAGCATAGTTATGTCCGTCGCAGCCTTCTTGGGTTTCAGGAGGCACAAACAAACGTTATCACAATTATGGTGAAACGCTGAACACCTGCAAATAATTTTCAACGTAGTGGTTCATTGAAAAGCTCTGCGGCATACTTCTTGGAACAAGCCACTTACCTGTTCCCACGCAAAGAGGAGTATATAGAACCATGGTGGATTTCCAGCTGATGAAGTAAAGGATTATTAAAGGAACGGGATGACCATGGGGATCACCGTTAATTCTCTGAAACAGAATCCGCCTTTTTCACCTGCCAAACACATGCCCACTTCTGCTCTCTGGGGAAAATAAAAACTAACCAGCGAACTCACAGAGGGTCTTACGGCCCCATCCACATCGACCACACACAAAAAAAAAAAAACCCTCCCCCCCTGCTACTAATTATAATGCTAACTTGCAAAATTTCCCTGCATTTTAAAACAATGGAAAAATGGTTGTGGGATGATACTTAGAAGAATGGCTTCTTGTCAGTGTCCACTAACAAAAATAGGCAACACCAAGTCAGCTACTCCTCAGCATAGTTATGTCCGTCGCAGCCTTCTTGGGTTTCAGGAGGCACAAACAAATGTTATCACAATTATGGTGAAACGCTGAACACCTGCAAATAATTTTCAACGTAGTGGTTAATTGAAAAGCTCTGCGGCATACTTCTTGGAACAAGCCAGTCACGAGTTCCCACGCAAAGAGCAGTATATAGAACCATGGTGGATTTCCAGCTGATGAAGTTAAGGATTATTAAAGAACGGGATGACCATGGGGATCATCGTTAATTCTCTGAAACAGAATCCGCCCTTTTCACCTGCCAAACACATGCCCACTTCTCCTCTCTGGGGATAATAAAAACTAACCAGCGAACTGACAGAGGGCCTGACCCCCCCATCCACATCGACCACACACAAAAAAAACCGTACCCTCCAGCTACTAATTATAATGCTAACTTGCAAAATTTCCCTGCGTTTTAAAACAATGGAAAAATGGTGGTGGGATGATACTTAGAAGAATGGCTTCTTGTCAGTCTCCACTAACAAAAATAGGCAACACCAAGTCAGCTACTCCTCAGCATAGATATGACCGTCGCAGCCTTCTTGGGTTTCAGGAGGCACATACAAACGTTATCAAAATTATGGTGAAACGCTGAAAACCTGCAAATAATTTTCAACGTACTGGTTAATTTGAAAACTCTCCAGCATACTTCTTGGAACAAGCCAGGTACCTGTGCCCACGCATAGAGGAGTATATAGAAACATGGTGGAATCCAAGCTGATGAAGCAAAGGATTCTTAAAGGAATGAGATTACCATGCGAATCCTGTTTCATTCTCTGAAACAGAATCCGCACTTTTCACCTGCCAAACACATGCCCACTACTATTCTCTGGGGATAATAAAAACAAACCAGCGATCTGACAGAAGGCCTGAACACCCATCCTGACCGACCCCACTGAAAAAATGTACCCTCCAGCTACTAATTATAATGCCAATTTGCAAAATTTCCCTGCATTTTTAAACAATGGAAAAATGATGCTGGGATGATACTTAGAAGAATGGCTTCTTGTCAGTCTCCACTGACAAAAATAGGCAACACCAAGTCAGCTACGCCTCAGCATAGTTATGTCCGTAGCAGCCTTCTTGGGTTTCAGGAGGCACATACAAACCTTATCACAATTATGGAGAAACGCTGAACACCTGCAAATAATTTTCAACGTACTGGTTAAACGAAAAGCTCTGCGGCATACTTCTTGGAACAAGCCAGTTTCCTGTTCCCATGCAAAGAGGAGTATATAGAACCATGGTGGATTTCCAGCTGATGAAGTAAAGAATTATTAAAGGAACGGGATGACCATGGGGATCATCGTTACTTCTCTGAAACAGAATCCGCCCTTTTCTCCTGCCAAACACATGCCCATTACTCTTCTCTGGGGATAAAAAAACTTACCAGCGATCTGACAGAGGGCCTCAACACCCATTCTGACCGACCCCACAAAAAAAAAGTACCGTCCAGCTACTAATTATAATGCCAATTTGCAAAATTTCCCTGCATTTTTAAACAATGGAGAAATGATGGTGGGATGATACTTAGAAGAATGGCTTCTTGTCAGTCTCCACTGACAAAAATAGGCAACACCAAGTCAGCTACGCCTCAGCATAGTTATGTCCGTAGCAGCCATATTTGGTTTCAGTAGGCACATACACACGTTATCACAATTATGGTGAAACGCTGAAAACCTGCAAAGGATTTTCATCATACTGATTAATTGAAAAGCTCTGAGGCATACTTCTTGGAACAAGCCAGTTCCCTGTGCCCATGCATAGAGAAGTATATAGAACCATGGTGGATTCCCAGCTCATGAAGCAAAAGATTCTTAAAGGAACGGGATTACCATGCGGATCCTGTTTAATTCTCTGAAACAGAATCCGCCCTTTTCACCTGCCAAACACATGCCCACTTCTCCTCTCTGGGGATAATAAAAACTAACCAGCGAACTGACAGAGGGCCTGACCCCCCCATCCACATCGACCACACACAAAAAAAAAAACCGTACCCTCCAGCTACTAATTATAATGCTAACTTGCAAAATTTCCCTGCATTTTAAAACAATGGAAAAATGGTGGTGGGATGATACTTAGAAGAATGGCTTCTTGTCATTCTCCACTAACAAAAATAGGCAACACCAAGTCAGCTACTCCTCAGCATAGTTATGTCCGTCCCAGCCTTCTTGGGTTTCAGGAGGCACATACAAACGTTATCAAAATTATGATGAAACGCTGAAAACCTGCAAATAATTTTCAACGTAGTGGTTAATTGAAAAACTCTGCGGCATACTTCTTGGAACAAGCCAGGTACCTGTGCCCACGCATAGAGGAGTATACAGAAACATGGTGGAATCCCAGCTGATGAAGCAAAGGATTCTTAAAGGAATGAGATGACCATGTGGATCCTCTTTAAATCTCTGAAACAGAATCCGCACTTTTCACCTGCCAAACACATGCCCACTTCTCCTCTCTGGGGATAATAAAAAGAAACCAGTGAATTGACAGATGGCCTGACCAACCCATCCACACTGACCCCACAAAAAAAAAAAAAGTACCCTCCAGCTACTAATTATAATGCTAACTTGCAAAATTTCCCTGCATTTTTAAACAATGGAAAAATGATGGTGGAATGCTTCTTAGAAGAATGGCTTCTTGTCAGTCTCCACTAACAAAAATAGGCAACACGAAGTCAGCTACACCTCAGCATACTTATGTCCTTGGCAGCCATATTGGGTTTCAGGAGACACAAACAAACGTTATCACAATTATGGTGAAACGCTGAACACCTGCAAATAATTTTCAACGTAGTCGTTAATTGAAAAGCTCTGCGGCATACTTCTTGGAACAAACCAATTACCTGTTCCCACGCAAAGAGGAGTATATAGAACCATGGTGGATTTCCAGCTGGTTTAATAAAGGATTATTAAAGGAATGGGATGACCATGGGGATCATCGTTAATTCTCTGAAACAGAATACGCCCTTTTCACCTGCCAAACACATACCCACTTCTCCTCTCTGGGGATAATAAAAACTAACCAGCGAACTGACAGAGGGCCTGACCCCCGCATCCACATCGACCACACACAAAAAAAAAAAAAACCGTACCCTCCAGCTACTAATTATAATGCTAACTTGCAAAATTTCCCTGCATTTTGAAACAATTGAAAAATGGTGGTGGGATGATACTTAGAAGAATGGCTTCTTGTCAGTCTCCACTAACAAAAATAGGCAACACCAAGTCAGCTACTCCTCAGCATAGTTTTGTCCGTCGCAGCCTTCTTGGGTTTCAGGAGGCACAAACAAACGTTATCACAATTATGGTGAAACGCTGAACACCTACAAATAATTTACAACGTAGTGGTTAATTGAAAAGCTCTGCGGCATACTTCTTGGAACAAGCCAGTTACCTGTTCCCACGCAAAGAGGAGTATATAGAACCATGGTCGATTTCCAGCTGATGAAGTAAAGGATTATTAAAGGAACGGGATGACCATGGGGATCATCGTTAATTCTCTGAAACAGAATCCGCCCTTTTCTCCTGCCAAACACATGCCCACTTCTCCTCTCTGGTTATAATAAAAACTAACCAGCGAACTTACAGAGGGCCTGACCCCCCCATCCACATCGACCACACAAATAAATAACCGTACCCTCCAGCTACTAATTATAATGCTAACTTGCAAAATTTCCCTGCATTTTAAAACAATGGAAAAATGGTGGTGGGATGATACTTAGAAGAATGGCTTCTTGTCTGTCTCCACTAACAAAAATAGGCAACACCAAGTCAGCTACTCCTCAGCATAGTTATGTCCGTCGCAGCCTTCTTGGGTTTCAGGAGGCACATACAAACGTTATCACAATTATGGTGAAACGCTGAAAACCTGCAAATAATTTTCAACGTACTGGTTAATTTGAAAACTCTCCAGCATACTTCTTGGAACAAGCCAGGTACCTGTGCCCACGCATAGAGGAGTATATAGAAACATGGTGGAATCCCAGCTGATGAAGCAAAGGATTCTTAAAGGAATGAGATGACCATGCGGATCCTGTTTAATTCTCTGAAACAGAATCCGCACTTTTCACCTGCCAAACACATGCCCACTACTCTTCTCTGGGGATAATAAAAACAAACCAGCGATCTTACAGAGTTCCTGAATGTGGGGAGTTAGCTACGCTCCCCGCAAAGAGGTCCTTTTCTCTTTGTTCTGATCAGATCTCTAAGTTGACTACGCCAGTTTGCAGGGAGTTAGCTACGCTCCCTGCAAAGAGGTTTTTTCTTCCGATCAGGTCTCTCAGGCAGGGGTCATCGCAAAGGATGAAAAATATAGTAGGAAACAGAAATAAAAATATAAAGTAATGGCAATAATAATACACAGAGCCAAAGATATAGTTTATAAAGTGAAAGTTTATGAAAATAGATAAAGAAGGGTATCCGGATGGAAATATTTTACCCGCATCAAATATTTCCCCGACTGAAACTCCACACAGGTATTATATAGGTTACATACAGGCTCCGGTTGCCAAGCGCAACGGGATTTTGATACTAACAGGCAGTTTGCTTTAGGGTCAAAGTCTCCTAAAAGTCTACTACAGATCCTTTAACTAACTCTAACTAGGGGAACAATGGGTTATAAAATCTTCTTGGGGCAAACTTCTAAGTTTTATGATAAGGCTATTACTTTAGCAACAAACAGAGACATCTTGGCTCTGGCGATTGTGTTCTTGGAGACAGAGATGATCCCAGAAGTCAACATGGGCTGTGCTTTGTGTTAATTACTTGAACCGCATGGTTCCATCTGGGCCCGGCTTGGGCATTAGCATATCTATCTGATTAGCTCTCATCTCCGGGGGTCCACCTGTCAGCAGCACCAGCAACCTTTGGTCCTAAGGGAGGCCTGCCTTGTCTTTCAAAACAGGTGAGAACCAAAGGCCCAGTTTACAGCTGTCTCCTTGAGATGCAGCTTCTACTGACCAGCAAGACACCCTCCTGAGACGAGGCAGCTTTTGAACTAACACATTTATCTTTTCCTTGAGGCAAAGCCTTATTTGACTTCTGAAATCAAATCTTGTCTCCAGAAATACAGGGGGCATTTCTACAACTCAGTATTCTTAGGCTCAACATCTCCCCCTTTTTTATTTTTTGAAGAAAGTTGATGGAGTTGGACAGCCATCACAGCGAGGAGTTGGTCTCTGGATTCTTGTCTGCTTCGGAGTTTTCTCCAGACTATAAATAAACACAAGCAAAGGATTAAAATAATGCTAAAAGTTACAATAGTGGAACTCCCATAGATCTTAAGATGATAAAGTGGATCAGCTGACTCCAAACCAGAAGAGATGTCATCAATAATGTCAGCTTCAGAGAGCAATTTAAGTTTGTGACTGAAGGTACTTAATATTTCTTGTTGTAAATTTTTAATCTCTTCAGTCAGATTTCCTTGATTAAGTAGATGTTTTTTGATGTTTTCCCAAGGAAACCGAGTTTGATTATATATATGAGGTGTAACACAAAATTGAGTGATATTCCAATCACAACGAAGTCTAAGTTGCTTTTGTAGACTTATAACCTGGTCTCCCAACAAGGTGACTGCTTGCTGTAAGTAGCCACTTGAGTAGCTAATTTAGAGTCAATTTGATTTTGTGTAGACCATAATTGATTTGAATCATGGTGCCAGTTTTGAACAAATTCAGTGGTCTGAACGGTCTGATGTAGAGCCACACCTGCGGTGGCCGCAGAAGCAGTGACAGCAATGATTCCCAAAATAGCTGCTATGAAGAGACCAATAAATCTTTTTGTACGTTTAAGAATGTGGTTAAGTAGTTTATCCAAAAGGAACATTGCTGGTGTTTCTTGCCAGACTCTATTCATTTTAACAGGTAACCACAGTCCTGTTCTGGCTTTGAAAATATAAAGTGTTTCTTTATAAGGGTTGAACTTTATAGAATTCTTAATACAGGTATAATAAGAACAGTTGTCACAGGTCACTAGGAAAGAAGGTTCTTTATAAACAGCATGTCCAATCATAAATAAGTAAGGCAGTCTAACACAAACTTGAATATAATGAGTAGAATTTAAATTAAAAGTCCATTCTCGGCTATTGTTTGTATCCAGTGTGTGTGCTAATCCAGGCCTGCAAAGGGTGCAAAGCAGCTGATATTTTCCACAATTGATCATGAATAGGGCCATCTAAAATATGAGGAGCTGGAGAGCTCATACCATCATTGAGCCATGTAATATGACTTTTAAGGTCAGTGTCTTTTACAGACATCGAGGTGGCAGTTTTATTCCAATGAAGCTTTTTAAAATTGTGAGAGGAGGCAGGATGTCCATAGGGACTCCAGTCTAGGACAACACCATAAGATGTGGACCCAGCAAGAATGCGCCCCGTGTGAGCTCTATAATTGTCCCATTGTACCCAAGTTTTAGGATCAGAAATTATTACTTTCTTACAAAGGGGTATATCTGTGGGTGCAATTTTAGAATGCCCAATAGTGATGTGTCTGGTTGCCAGACACTCTTACCACCATGCTCACCACGCAGATCATGGCAAGAAAAAGATTTACAGACGTTTTAGGTACAAATGTCCGGTTCAATATCTTGTCTGCTTCTTTGTATGTTCTCTTCAGCTGTCCCCAAGTCATGGTCTGTGCCTGACGTGTCTTCTGCTTTTTCCCCTTGAGTTTCCACTCTGGGTTTGATTCTTCTGCTTGGAATCCAGACTGTTGGTCTGTCATCTGTCAAAACACAAGCAAAAACTCTCCCCCACACCTTTGCCCATCCTTTTTTCCATTTATTTTCTACATTATCTTTCCACCAGATAGGCTGGTGAGGGAAAGAGTCTGATTGTGGACTCCCATTCCAATGCTTTTCTATTGCTGTTAATTTATCTTCCTTATGAATATTCAAAAAATTTTAGGTAAATAAGGCTTGATTTATTCTGTCTTTGGGAGACTGTCTACCTCCCCCTTTTTGTTTTAATAACATGTTTTTTAAAGTTTGATGTGTACGTTCTATAATACCTTGTCCTTGAGGATTATAAGGAATGCCAGTAATGTGCTTGATGTCTCATTTAATATAAAAAGCTGCAAAAGAATGACTAGTGTAAGCAGGGCCATTGTCAGTTTTAATGGTGGCTGGGACTCCCATTTATACAAAACAGGAGTGTAAACGTGAAAGTACATGTCTAACAGTTTCTCCAGAGGATGGAGTAGCCATAATAAGACTGGAATAAGTATCTACAGTAACACGTACAATACCTAACTTGCCAAATTTAGGAATATGAGTAACATCCATTTGCCATAATTCATTTGGCGAGAGACCTCGAGGATTAAGTCCTGCAGAAAATTTAAGCTGATTAATTAATTGACAAGTGGGACAATGAGAAACAATACGTTTGGCTTGATTATTAATTGTATAATTATATTGATTATTTTTAAATCAGTTAACATTTGCCATTTGCCAGATTTCTTTTTAATAACAAATATAGGAGAATTCCACGGACTGGTGGACTCCTCTATATGTCCTGCTTGTAATTGTTCTTCTCCTAATATTTGAAGAGCACCCAATTTTTCTTGGTTTAGTGGCCACTGCTCTGTCCATATAGGCTTTTGTGATATCCAATTTAAAGCCAGAGCATAATGGTGCTTTTCAGCAGCAGTGGCCGCTATCCAAAATTTGGATAGCATAAACCATGCCGAGAAGTATGTGCCTTTGGTGCCTCGAAAGTCTTAGCCCCTTGGCTCCTTTTACCCAAACCAAAACAAGGGTTATAATTCATATTTAACATAATCTGTTTAGCAGGAGCAGATGTATTAGGTATATTGATGTATGCTCCCCATTGCTGTAACAAATCTCTTCCCCACAAATTAATAGTGATGTTAGCCACGTAAGGTTTTAAAGTGGCTGTCTGTCCATCAGGACCTGAACAATTTAAAATTTGTCGACTTTGAAATATGTCAGTCATCGTTCCTATTCCGGTAAGAACAGTAGGAACTTCTTGTAAAGGCCAAGCCTTTGGCCAAAAACTTTTAGAAATAATTGTAACATCAGCCCCAGTATCTACAAGTCCAACAAAAGATTTGCCATTTAACTTAATCTCTAATTGAGGTCTCTGGTCATTAATTAAAGCTTGCCAATACACTTTAGTTCCAGTGCTCCCAAAACCTCCTTGCCTTAGAACTTCTGTATATAAGGTAACAATAGAAGTTGTGCAATACGGTCTCTAGCCTGAATAAGATAATCAAAATTGGAACTCATCATTAACTGAAATTTTTCCTGAGTAATCTGAATCAACTATACCCAAATGTACTGAAATCCCTTTTAAGGTAAGAGAGCTCCGGTCAGTGATAAAAGCTCCGGAAAGTTGTTTATAATTTTTTTTTTTTTCCAAAATGTCCTTTACGGACGTAATCGAGACATTTTACGACAGTTTTTTGCTTTCTGGGAATGCCTTTCCCACTGCTAGCCTCAGCCAACATTTGTATTTTAAAAGCCTCTGATTTAACTTTTCGGCGAAACCCTTTTTTTTTTTTTTTTTTGAGCGGCGGATGTAAAAGCCGCTAACATTTTGAATTAGTATTATTAAAAGCCAATATATGTAATATTAAATTTTTTAAGTCAGGCGGACTAACCGTTTTTTGCACATCTTGTAATCTAGTGATAAAATCTACATAAGTTTCATTAACATTTTCTTTAACATCTTACACAAGAAAACACAGACTGTTTAGGAGAAGCTATCTTCTCTTATGTTCTAATACAGCACTGTTGAATTTGAGCAATAACCTGATCATCTTTTCTAAGATCTTAGTTTGTTCTTTAAAAGTTTTTTTTTTTTTAACAGCCTCTCTCAACGGTGGATCATGCTTCAGGGAATCATTTGCATTAGAGAGTAGCGGTTCCCAAGCTTAAAGCGGCTGACTTGAGCCACGCAGAGAGCTCTTAAAGTGAAAGTTCTCCTTTAGAATTCTTTCTTTTTCTCTTTTCTATATTTTCTATAGACCCGAGAAGAGGGTCGGTACCTACTTTTATTGGCTTTGTCTTATCCTGGCCCAATGCAGACGGAAGGTCCCAATTGACCTTCTCTTTTCTGCTAAAAACAGGCTCCAGATCTTTTACTAAGCTTATTTTAGGACGGATATCCTCCGTCTCGCTAAAAGAGAATTCTGAGTTAGAATGAAACAGCTGTAGAGCTTGAGAAATTAAAGAGCAGAGCTTTTAAATACATAGAGAAATTTAATTTATTTATTTATTTATTTATTTTCGGAGCGCTTTTCATAATGTTTTCAGCGCCAACTACTTTTGCTGCAGCTTGAACTCACCCGGAGGTGGGAACCAATCACAGTGCTTGGAAATTAAATTAACAATTTCTCGAGATTTTTCTTTTTGGCAATTACTCTAGTACCCTTTAATAAGCTCTCAACAATTCCACATACTCAGAAAAGATAGTCTTCCTCATTATTTTAATCCGGACAGAATAATAATTTACTTTGCCCTGGAGATGTTCACTTACCTCTCACTAGGTAAGACGCGCGTGCGACTTTCAATCCACTCCAGGTCCCTTGCGATGCAATTCGGGAACTCTTCGCTCGAGCAAAGCCTTTTGCCTTCAAGTCCCTATCGGAGTGTCCTGCCGACTACGCCAGTTTGCGGGGAGTTAGCTACGCTCCCCGCAAAGAGGTCCTTTTTTTTTTTTTTTTTTTTTTTGTTTATAAAGTGAAAGTTTATGAAAATAGATAAAGGAGGGTATCCGGATGGAAATATTTTACCCGCATCAAATATTTCCCCAACTGAAACTCCACACAGGTATTATATAGGGTACATACAGGCTCCGGTTGCCAAGGGCAACGGGATTTTGATACTAACAGGCAGTTTGCTTTAGGGTCAAAGTCTCCTAAAAGTCTACTACAGATCCTTTAACTAACTCTAACTAGGGGAACAATGGGTTATAAAATCTTCTTGGGGCAAACTTCTAAGTTTTATGATAAGGCTATGACTTTAGCAACAAACAGAGACATCTTGGCTCTGGTGATTGTGTTCTTGGAGACAGAGATGATCCCAGAAGTCAACATGGGCTGTGCTTTGTGTTAATTACTTGAACCGCATGGTTCCATCTGGGCCCGGCTTGGGCATTAGCATATCTATCTGATTAGCTCTCATCTCCGGGAGTCCACCTGTCAGCAGCACCAGCAACCTTTGGTCCTAAGGGAGGCCTGCCTTGTCTTTCAAAACAGGTGAGAACCAAAGGCCCAGTTTACAGCTGTCTCCTTGAGATGCAGCTTCTACTGACCAGCAAGACGCCCTCCTGAGACGAGGCAGCTTTTGAACTAACACATTTATCTTTTCCTTGAGGCAAAGCCTTATTTGACTTCTGAAATCAAATCTTGTCTCCAGAAATACAGGGGGCATTTCTACAACTCAGTATTCGTAGGCGCAACACCTGAACACCCATCCTGACCGACCCCACAAAAAAAAAAGTACCCTCCAGCTACTAATTATAATGCCAATTTGCAAAATTTCCCTGCATTTTTAAACAATGGAGAAATGATGGTGGGATGATACTTAGAAGAATGGCTTCTTGTCAGTCTCCACTGAAAAAAATAGGCAACACCAAGTCAGCTACGGCTCAGCATAGTTATGTCCATAGCAGCCATATTTGGTTTCAGTAGGCACATACACACGTTATCACAATTATGGTGAAACGCTGAAAACCTGCAAAGGATTTTCAACATACTGGTTAATTGAAAAGCTCTGAGGCATACTTCTTGGAACAAGCCAGTTTCCTGTGCCCACGCATAGAGAAGTATATAGAACCATGGTGGATTCCCAGCTCATGAAGCAAAGGATTCTTAAAGGAACGGGATTACCATGCGGATCCTGTTAAATTCTCTGAAACAGAATCCGCACTTTTCACCTGCCATACTAATACCCACTTTTCCTCTCTGGGGATAATAAAAACAAACCAGCGAACTGACAGAGGGCCTGACCAACACATCCACACCGACCCCACAGGAAAAAAAAAAACAAAGCACCGTAGCCTCCAGCTACTAATTATAATGCTAACTTGCAAAATTTTCCTGCATTTTTAAACAATGGAAAAATGATGGTGAGATTATACTTAGAAGAATGGATTCTTGTCAGTCTCCACCAACAAAAATAGGCAAAACCAAGTCAGCTACGCCTCAGTATCGTTATGTTCGTGGCAGCCATCTTGGGTTTCAGGAGGCACAAACAAACGTTATCACAATTATGGTGAAACGCTGAACACCTGCAAATAATTTTCAACGTAGTGGTTAATTGAAAACCTCTGCGGCATACTTCTTGGAACAAGCCATTTACCTGTTCCCACGCAAAGAGGAGTATATAGAACCATGGTGGATTTCCAATTGATGAAGTAAAGGATTATTAAAGGAATGGGATGACCATGGGGATCACCGTTAATTCTCTGAAACAGAATCCGCCCTTTTCACTTGCCAAACACATGCCCACTTCTCCTCTCTGGAGATAATAAAAACTAACCAGCGAACTGACAGAGGGCCTGACCCCCCCATCCACATTGACCACACACACAAAAAAAACCGTACCCTCCAGCTACTAATTATAATGCTAACTTACAAAATTTCTCTGCATTTTAAAACAATGGAAAAATGGTGGTGCGATGATACTTAGAAGAATGGCTTCTTGTCAGTCTCCACTAACAAAAATAGGCAACACCAAGTCAGCTACTCCTCAGCATAGTTATATCCGTCGCAGCCTTCTTGGGTTTCAGGAGGCACAAACAAACGTTATCACAATTATGGTGAAACGCTGAACACCTGCAAATAATTTTCAACGTAGTGGTTAATTGAAAAGCTCTGCGGCATACTTCTTGGAACAAGCCAGTTACCTGTTCCCACGCAAAGAGGAGTATATAGACCCATGGTGGATTTCCAGCTGATGAAGTAAAGGATTATTAAAGGAACGGGATGAGCATGGGGATCATCGTTAATTCTCTGAAACAGAATCCGCCCTTTTCATCTGCCAAACACATGACCACTTTTCCTCTCTGGGGATAATAAAAACTAACCAGCGAACTGACAGAGAGCCTGACCCCCCCATCCACATCGACCACACACAAAAAAAAAAACCGTACCCTCCAGCTACTAATTATAATGCTAACTTGCAAAATTTCCCTGCATTTTAAAACAATGCAAAAATGGTGGTGGGATGATACTTAGAAGAATGGCTTCTTGTCTGTCTCCACTAACAAAAATAGGCAACACCAAGTCAGCTACTCCTCAGCATAGTTATGTCCGTCGCAGCCTTCTTGGGATTCAGGAGGCACATACAAACGTTATCAAAATTATGGTGAAACGATGAAAACCTGCAAATAATTTTCAACGTAGTGGTTAATTGAAAAGCTCTGCGGCATACTTCTTGGAACAAGCCAGGTACCTGTGCCCACGCATAGAGGAGTATATAGAAACATGGTGGAATCCCAGCTGATGAAGCAAAGGATTCTTAAAGGAATGAGATGACCATGCGGATCCTGTTTACTTCTCTGAAACAGAATCCGCACTTTTCACCTGCCAAACACATGCCCACTTCTCCTCTCTGGGGATAATAAAAAGAAACCAGCGAACTGACAGAGGTCCTGACCCCCACATCCACATCGACCACACACACAAAAAAAAAAGTACCCTCCAGCTACTAATTATAATGTTAACTTTCAAAATTTTACTGCATTTTAAAACAATGGAAAAATGGTGGTGGGATGACACTTAGAAGAATGGCTTCTTGTCTGTCTCCACTAACAAAAATAGGCAACACCAAGTCAGCTACTCCTCAGCATACTTATGTCCATCGCAGCCTTCTTGGGTTTCAGGAGGCACAAACAAACGTTATCACAATTATGGTGAAACGCTGAACACCTGCAAATAATTTTCAACGTAGTGGTTAATTGAAAAGCTCTGCGGCATACTTCTTGGAACAAGCCATTTACCTGTTCCCACGCAAAGAGGAGTATATAGAACCATGATGGATTTCCAGCTGATGAAGTAAAGGATTATTAAAGGAACGGAATAACCATGGGGATCATCATTAATTCTCTGAAACAGAATCCGCCCTTTTCTCCTGCCAAACACCTGCCCACTTCTCCTCTCTGGTTATAATAAAAACTAACCAGCGAACTGACAGAGGGCCTGACCCCCCCCATCCACATAGACCACACACACAAAAAATACCGTACCCTCCAGCTACTAATTATAATGCTAACTTGCAAAATTTCCCTGCATTTTAAAACAATGGAAAAATGGTGGTGGGATGATACTTAGAAGAATGGCTTCTTGTCAGTCTCCACTAACAAAAATAGGCAACACCAAGTCAGCTACTCCTCAGCATAGTTATGTCCGTCGCAGCCTTCTTGGGTTTCAGGAGGCACAAACACGTTTTCACAATTATGGTGAAACGCTGAACACCTGCAAATAATTTTCAACGTAGTGGTTAATTGAAAAGCTCTGCGGCATACTTCTTGGAACAAGCCAGTTACCTGTTCCCACGCAAAGAGGAGTATATAGAACCATGGTGGATTTCCAGCTGATGAAGTAAAGGATTATTAAAGGACCGGGATGACCATTGTGATCATCGTTAATTCTCTGAAACAGAATCCGCCCTTTTCTCCTGCCAAACACATGCCCACTTCTCCTCTCTGGTTAAAAGAAAAACTAACCAGCGAACTGACAGAGGGCCTGACCCCCCCATCCACATCGACCACACACACAAAAAAAACTGTACCCTCCAGCTACTAATTATACTGCTAACTTGCAAAATTTCCCTGCATTTTAAAACAATGGAAAAATGGTGGTGGGATGATACTTAGAAGAATGGCATCTTGTCTGTCTCCACTAACAAAAATAGGCAACACCAAGTCAGCTACTCCTCAGCATAGTTATGTCCGTCGCAGGCTTCTTGGGTTTCAGGAGGAACATACAAACGTTATCAGAATTATGGTGAAACGCTGAAAACCTGCAAATAATTTTCAACGTACTGGTTAATTTGAAAACTCTCCAGCATACTTCTTGGAACAAGCCAGGTACCTGTGCCCACGCATAGAGGAGTATATAGAACCATGGTGGATTTCCAGCTGTTGAAGCAAAGGATTCTTAAAGGAATGAGATGACCATGCGGATCCTGTTTAATTCTCTGAAACAGAATCCGCACTTTTCACCTGCCATACACATGCCCACTTCTCCTCTCTCGGGATAATAAAAACAAACCAGTGAATTGACAGATGGACTGACGAACCCATCCACACTGACCCCACAAAAAAAAAAAAAAGTACCCTCCAGCTACTAATTTTAATGCTAACTTGCAAAATTTCTCTGCATTTTTCAACAATGGAAAAATGATGGCGGGATGATACTTAGAAGAATGGCTTCTTGTCAGTCTCCACTAACAAAAATAGGCAACACGAAGTCAGCTACGCCTCAGCATACTTATGTCCTTGGCAGCCATATTAGGTTTCAGGAGACACATACACACGTTATCACAATTATGGTGAAACGCTGAAAACCTGCAAAGGATTTTCAACATACTGGTTAATTGAAAAGCTCTGAGGCATACTTCTTGGAACAAGCCAGTTTCCTGTGCCCACGCATAGAGAAGTATATAGAACCATGGTGGATTCCCAGCTCATGAAGCAAAGGATTCTTAAAGGAACGGGATTACCATGCGGATCCTGTTTAATTCTCTGAAACAGATCCGCAGTTTTCACCTGCCATACTAATACCCACTTCTCCTCTCTGGGGATAATAAAAACAAACCAGCGAACTGACAGAGGGCCTGACCAACACATCCACACCGACCCCACAGGAAAAAAAAAAAAAACACCGTAGCCTCCAGCTACTAATTATAATGCTAACTTGCAAAATTTTCCTACATTTTTAAACAATGGAAAAATGATGGTGAGATGATACTTAGAAGAATGGTTTCTTGTCAGTCTCCACTAACAAAAATAGGCAAAACCAAGTCAGCTACGCCTCAGCATAGTTATGTTCGTGGCAGCCATCTTGGGTTTCAGGAGGCACAAACAAACGTTATCACAATTATGGTGAAACGCTGAACACCTGCAAATAATTTTCAACGTAGTGGTTAATTGAAAAGCTCTGCGGCATACTTCTTGGAACAAGCCAGTTACCTGTTCCCACGCAAAGAGGAGTATATAGAACCATGGTGGATTTCCAGCTGATGAAGTAAAGGATTATTAAAGGAACGGGATGAGCATGGGGATCATCGTTAATTCTCTGAAACAGAATCCGCCCTTTTCACCTGCCAAACACATGCCCACTTCTCCTCTCTGGGGATAATAAAAACTAACCAGCGATCTGACAGAGGGTCTGACCCCCCCCATCCACATCGACCACACACACAAAAAAAACCGTACCCTCCATCTACTAATTATAATGCTAAGTTCCAAAGTTTCCCTTCATTTTTAACCAACGGAAAAATGATGGCGGCATGATACTTAGAAGAATGGCTTCTTGTCAGTCTCCGCTAACAAAAATCGGCAAAACCAAGTCAGCTACGCCTCGGCATATTTATGTCTGTGGCAGCCATCTTGGGTTTCAAGGCACATACAAACGTTGTCGCAATTATGATGAAACGCTGAACACCTGCAAATAATTTTCAATGTACTTTTTATTTGAAAACCTCTGTGGCATACTTCTTGGAACAAGCCAGTAACCTCTGGCCACCCATACGGGAGTATATAGAACCATGGTGGTTTCCCAGCTGATGAAGCAAAGGATTCTTAAAGGAAGCGGATAACCATGCGGACCCTGTTTAATTCTTTGAAACAGAATCCGCACTTTTCACCTGCCAACAACATGCCCACTTCTCCTCTCTGGGGATAATAAAAACAAACCAGCAAACATCTAGAGGGCCTTGCACCCCCATCCACACCGACACCACAAAAAAAAAAAAAAGTACCCTCCAGCTACTAATTATAATGCTAACTTGCACAATTTCCCTGCATTTTTAAACAATGGAAAAATCATGGTGGGATTATACTTAAAAGAATGGCTTCTTGTCAGTCTCCACTGACAAAAATAGGAAACATCAAGTGAGCTACGCCTCAGCATAGTTATGTCCGTGGCAGCCGTCTTGGGTTTCAGCAGGCACATACAAACCTTATCACAATTATGGTGAAACGCTGAAAACCTGCAAATAATTTTCAACGTAGTGGTTAATTGAAAAGCTCTGCGGCATACTTCTTGGAACAAGCCAGGTACCTGTGCCCACGCATAGAGGAGTATATAGAACCATGGTGGATTCCCAGCTGATGAAGCAAAGGATTCTTTTTTTTTTTTTTTTTTTTTTTTTTGTTGAGACCGAGTCTCAATTTGTTGCCCAGGCTAGAGTGAGTGCCGTGGCGTCAGCTTAGTTCACAGCAACCTCAGACTCCTCTGCTTAAACGATCCTACTGCCTCAGCCTCCCGAGTAGCTGGGACTACAGGCATGCGCCACTATGCCTGGCTAATTTTTTCTATATAGATTTTTAGTTGTCCATATAATGTCTTTCTATTTTTAGTAGAGACGGGGTCTCGCTCTTGCTCAGGCTGGTCTCGAACTCCTGACCTCGAGCGATCCACCTGCCTCGGCCTCCCAGAGTGCTAGGATTACAGGCGTGAGCCACCGCGCCCTTCCAGGATTCTTAAAGGAACGGGATGACCATGCGAATGCTGTTTAATTCTCTGAAAGAGTATCCGCACTTTTCAGCTGCCATCAAATGCCGACTTCCCCTCTCTGGGGATAATAAAAACAAACCAGCAAATTTATAGAGGGCCTGACCCCCCCATCGACACCGACCCGACAAAAAAAAAAAAAAAAAAACGTACCCTCCAGCTACTAATTATAAAGCTAACTTGCAAAATTTCCCTGCATTTTTTAACAATGGAAAAATGACGGTGGGCTTATACTTAGAATGGCTTCTTGTTAGTCTCCGCTGACAAAAATAGGCAACACCAAGTCGGCTACACCTCAGCATAGTTATGTCCGTGGCAGCCATCTTGGGTTTCAGGAGGCACATACAAACGTTATTACAATTAGGGTGAAATGCTGAAAACCTGCAAATAATTTTCAACGTACTGGTTAATTGAAAAGCTCTGCGGCATACTTCTTCGAACAAGCCAGTTACCTGTGCCAACGCATAGAGGAGTATATAGAACCATGGTGGATTCCCAGCTGATGAAGCAAAGGATTCTTAAAGGAATGGGATGATCATGTGGATCCTGTTTAATTCTCTGAAATAGAATCCACACTTTTCACCTGCCAAACACATGCCCACTTGTCCTCTCTGGGGATAATAAAAGAAAACCAGCGAACTCACAGAGGGCCTGAAACGCCCATCCACTCCTACCCCACAAAAAAAGAAAAAAAAATACGTACCCTACATCTAATTATAATACTAACTTGCAAAATTTCCCTCCATTTTTACGCAATGGAAAAATGATGTTGGGATGATACTTAGAAGAATGTCTTCTTGTCAGTCTCCACTAACAAAAATAGGCATCAACAAGTCAGCTATGCCTCAGCATATTTATATCCGTGGCAGCCATCTTGGGTTTAAGGAGGCACATTCAAACGTTATCACAATTACGTTTAAACATGCTAAAAACCTGACAATTCTAAAAGTACTGGTTAATTCAAAAGCTCTGTCGCATACTTCTTGGAACAAGCCAGTTACCTGTGCCCATGCAAAGAGAGGTCTAGAGAACCATGGTGGATTCCCAGGTGATGAATCAAAGGATTCTTAAAGG
This sequence comes from Eulemur rufifrons, assembly GCF_041146395.1. NCBI lineage: Eukaryota > Metazoa > Chordata > Mammalia > Primates > Lemuridae > Eulemur > Eulemur rufifrons. Next base: position 840,392 of record NC_091009.1, on the reverse strand, counting down.
AACAGGCTCAAAAGTGCAGATCCTGTTTCAGTCTAAGTGTGAAACAGGATCCGCACATTTTGCCTGCAACACACATTCGCCCTTCTCATCTCTAGGGATAACAAAAACAGTCCATTGGATTTACAGATGCCCTGCCCCCGGCCCCCACCACCCCACACAAAATAGTCTGCTCCAGCGACTCGTCCTTATGCTATCTGGTGTAAGGTCATAAGCCTTTTAAAAAACTGGAGATAGGATGGTAGAATTATACCTAAAAGACTGGCTTATTGCCAGATTCCCATACCAAGTATTGGCAACAGCAAGTGACGTAGGCCTCAGCATAGGTTTGTCCATGGCAGCCATCTTGGGTTTAAGGAGACACAGATGAACCTTATAACAATTATAATAAAAGGTGCTGCGAAAGCTGTTAAATAATTCTCATGGTAGTAGTTATTTCAAAAGCTCTGCGGCACACTTCTTTGAACTAGCCAGTTAACTGGGCCCACGCATAGTCCGGTATAGAGAACTATGGTGGATTCCCAGCTGATGAAGCAAAGGATTCTTAAAGGAACAGGATGAACATGCGGATCCTGTTTCATACTCTGATACAGGATCTGCACTTTTCACCTGCCAAACACATGCCCACTTCTCCTCTCTGGGGATAATAAAAAGAAACCACAGAACTGGCAGAGGGCTTGCCGCACCAGCCCCCAGACCCCACATAAAAACTTCCTGTCCAGCGACTCCTTGTTATTCTAACTGCCAAAAGGTGCTCTGACTTTTAAAATAGTGGAGAAGGATGGTGAAATGATACTTAAAAGAATGTATTCTTTCCAGTCTCCAGTACCAAGGATCGGCCACACAAAGTGAGCTCGGCCTCAGCATAGTTTTGTCCATGGCAGCCATCTCGAGACGAACGTTATGACAATTATGATGAAAGGTGCTGCAAAACCTGGCAAATAATTCTCAACGTAGTGGTTTTTTCAAAAGCTCTGTGGAATACTTCTTGGAACCCGGCAGTTTTCTGGGCCCACGCATAGAGGGGTCTAGAGAACCATGATGGATTCCCAGGTGATGAATCAAAGGATTCTTAAAGGAACAGGCTGAAAAGTGCGGATCCTGTTTCAGTCTGAGACTGAAACACTATATGCACTTTTTGCCTGCAACACACATGCCCACTTCTCCTCTCTAGGGATAATAAAAACAATCAATCGGATTGACAGATGTCCTCCCCCGCCCCCCAACACTGTACACAAAAAGGTCCCCTCCAGCGACTCATCCTTATGCTATCTGGCGAAAGGTCCTCTGCGTTTTAAAATAATGAAGATAGGATGGTGGAATTATACTTAAAATACTGGCCTTTTGCCAGACTCCCATACCAATTATTGGCAACAGGAAGTGACCTAGGTGTCAGCATAGGTTTGTCCGTGGCTGCCATCTAGGGTTTTAGGAAGCACAGATGAACCTTATCAAAATTATGGTAAAAGTGCTGGAAAAGCTGGCAAATAATTTCCATAGTAGTGGTTATTTCAAAAGCTCTGAGGAAAACTTCTTGGAACCAGGCAGTTTTCTGTGTGCACTAAAAGAGGGGTCTAGAGAACCATGGTGGATTCCCAGCTGATGAAGCAAAGGATTCTTAATGGAACGGGGTGAAAAGTGCAGATCCTGTGTCTGTCTAAGACTGAAACAGGACGCACACTTTTCACCTGCCACACACATGCCCACTTTTCCTCTCTGGGGATAATAAAAACAAACCAGCGAACTGACAAAGGGCCTGCCCCCCTTCCACCCACGCAGATCCCCCCAAAAAAAATTCCCCTCCAGCTACTAATTATTATGCTAACTTGCAAAATTTCCCTGCATTTTTAAACAATGGAGAAAGGACGGTGGAGTGATACTTAGAAGAATGGCTTCTTGTCAGTCTCCACTAACAAAAATAGGCAACACCAAGTCAGCTACGCCTCAGCATAGTTATGCCCGTGGCAGCCATGTTGGGTTTAAGGAGGCACATACAAACTTTATCATAATTATGGTGAAACGTGCTGAAAACCCGGCAAATAATTCTCAACGTACTGTTTAATTCAAAAGCTCTGTGGCATACTTCTTGGAAGAAGCCAGTTACCTGGGCCCACGCATAGAGGGGTCTAGAGAACCATTGGATTCCAAGGTGATGAATCTAAGGATTCTTAAAGGAACAGGCTGAAAAGTGCAGATCCTGACTGAAACAGGATTCTGACTTTTTGCCTGCAACACACATGCCCACTTCTCCTCTCTAGGGATAACAAAAACAACCCATCGGATTGACAGATGGCCTGCCCCCGCCCCCCACCACCCCACACAAAATCGTGCCCTCCAGCGACTGATCCTTATGCTATCTGGCAATACGTCCTCTGCCTTTTAATATAATGGAGATAGAATGGTGGAATTATACCTAAAAGACTGGCTTATTGCCAGACTCCCATACCAAGTATTCGCAACAGCAAGTCACCTAGGCCTCAGCACACGTTTGTCCCTGGCAGCCATCTTGGGTTTAAGGAGGCACAGATGAACCTTATCACAATTATGGTGAAAGGTGCTGCAAAAGCGGTCAAGTAATTCTCATGGTAGTGGTTACTTGAAAAGCTCTGCGGCATAATTCTTTGAACTAGCCAGTTAACTGGGCCCACGCATAGAGCAGTCTAGAGGCCCATGGTGGATTCCCAGCTGATGAAGCAAGGGATTCTTAATGGAACGGGGTGAAAAGTGCGGTTTCTGTTTCAGTCTAAGACAGAAACGGGATCCGAACTTTTCACCTGCCACACACATGCCCACTTCTCCGGTCTGGGGAAAATAAAAACAATCCAGCGAACTGACAGAGGGCCTGCGCCCCCCACCCACACCGACCCCACAAATAAAAATGTCCCCTCCAGCTACTAATTATTATGCTAACTTGCAAAGGTTTCCATGCATTTTAAAATAATGGGGAAAGTATGGTGGAATGATACTTAAAAGAATGGCCTCCTTCCAGCCTCCAGTAACAAGTGTCGTGAAATCCAAGTGACCTAGGCCTCAGCATAGTTTTCTCTGTGGCAGCCATCTTGTGTTTAAGGAGGCACAGACGATCCTTATCACAATTATGGTGATATGTGCTGCAGAAACTGGCAAATAATTCTACACGTAGTGTTTATCTCAAAAGCTGTGCAGCATACATCTTGGTACAGGCCAGTTCATGGGCCCATGCATGGAGGGTTCTAAGGAACCATGGTGGATTCCCAGCTGATGAATCAAAGGATTTCTAATGGAACCAGCTGAAAAGTGCGGATACTGTTTCAGTCTAACTGAAACAGGATCCGCACATTTCACCTGCCACAAATATATCCACTTCCCTGTCTGGGCATAATAAACACAAACAACCAGACTGACAGAGGGACTGTCCCCCAAACCACCCCCATCCCACCCAAAAACATCCCCTCCGTTGACTCATCCTTATGCTAACTGCCGAAAGTTGCTCACCTTTTAATATAAGGGAGAAAGGATGGTGCAATGATAATTAAAAGACTGGATTCTTGTCAGACTCCCGTACCAAGTATTGGCAACACCAAGCGAGAGAACCCTCAGTATAGGTTTGTCCATGGAAGCCATCTAGGGTTTAAGGAAGCACAAATGAACCTTATCAAAATTATGGTAAAAGTGCTGGAAAAGCTGGCAAATAATTTCCATGGTAGTGGTTATTTCAAATGCTCTGTGGCATACTTCTTTGAACTAGCCTGTTAAGTGGGCCCACACATAGTGGGGTGTAGAGAACTATGGTGGATTCCCAGCTGATGAAGCAAAGGATTCTTAAAGGAACAGGATGAAAAGTGCCGATCCTGTATCAGTCTAAGACTGAAACAGGATCCACACTTTTCACTTGCCACACACATGTCCACTTCTCCTCTCCGGGGATAATAAAAACAAACCACTGGACTGACAGAGGGCCTGGCTCTGCCTCTCCCACCCCACACAAAAACGTTTCCTCCAGCGACTCATCCTTAAGCTAAATGGCAATAGGTGCTCTGCCTTTTAAAATAGTTGTGAAAGGAAGGTGGAATGATACTTAAAGGAATGGCTTCTTGCCACGGACCAGTACCAATTATCGGCAACTCCAAGGGAGATTGGCCTAACCGTAGTTTTTTCTGTGGAAGCCAGCTTGGGTTTCAGGATGCACTGCCTAACCTTTTCACAATCATTGTGAAAGTTGCTGCAAAAACTGGCAAATAATACTCAATGTAGTGGTTATTTCCAAAGCTCTGCGGCATACTTCTTGGAACTAGCCAGTTACCTGGGCCCACGCTCAGGGAGGTCTAGAGAACCATGGTGGATTCCCAACTGATGAATTAAAGGATTCCAAAAGGAACAGGCTCAAAAGCGGAGATACTGTTTCAGACTGAAACAGGATCCAAAGTTTTCACCTGCCACATACATGCCCGCTTCTCCTCTCTGGGAATAATAAAAACAAACCACCGGACTGACAGAGGGCCTGCCCTCCCACACACACCCAACCCCACACAAAAAGCCGCTCCAGTGACTCATCTTTATGCTAACTGGCTAAAGGTGCACTGCCTTTTAAAATAATGGAGAAAAGACGGTGGAATTGTACTTAAAAAAAATGGCTTCTTGCCAGGCTCCAGTAAAATGTATCGGTACACCAAGGGAGCTAGGCCTCAGCATAGTTTTGTCCGTGGCAGCCTGCTTGGGTTTAAGGAGGCACAGATGAACCTTATCACAATTATGGTCAAAGGTGCTGCAAAAACTGGCAAACAATTCTCAACGTAGTGGTTATTTCAAAAGCTCTACGGCATACATCTTGGAACTAGCCAGTTACCTGGGCCCACACATAGAGGGGTCTCGACAGCCATGGTGGATTCCCAGCTGATGAATCAAAGGATTCGTAAAGGAACTGGCTGAAAAGTGCGGATCCTGTTTCAGTCTAAGACTGAAACAGGATCCGTACTTTTCACCTGCCACACACATGCCCACCTCTCCTCTTTGGGCATAATAAAGACAAACCACCAGACAGACAGAGAGCCTTCCCCTCAACGCACCACCCGACCCCACTCAAAAACGTCCCCTCCAGCAACTCATTCTTATGATAACTGGAAAAAGGTGTTCTGCCTTTTAAAATGATGGAGAAAGGATGGTGGAATGACTCTTAATAGCATGGCTTCTTGCCAGGCTCCAGTACCAACTATCGGCAACACCAAGTGAACTAGGCCTCAGCATAGTTTTGTCCGCCCCAGCCATCTTGGGTTGAAGGAGGCACGGACGAACCTTATCACAATTATGGTGAAAGGTGGTGCAAAAACTAGCAAATAATTCTCAACGTAGTGGTTATTTCAAAAGCTCTGTGGCATACTTCTTGGAACTAGCCAGTTACCTGGGCCCACGCATAGAGGTCTTTAAAGAACCATGGTGTATTCCCAGCTGATGAATCAAACGATTCTTTTTTGTTTGTTTGTTTGTTTGTTAGCTCATTATGGGGGTACAAAAGATCAGGCTATATACATTCCCCATGTCTCCCCTTTCCCCCGATTCTGAGCTTCAATTTTGTCCATTCCCTAGTCAGTGCACATCACATTCATCATGTAGGTGTGCACCCCTCCTCTCCCCCACCCCATCCCCCCCAGTTAGAACTTGAAGGGTGTCCATTCCCCAGGCAGTGCACATCACATTCATCAAGTAGGTATACACCCATCCCTTCCACCCGGCCCCAACCTCTGTCCGATACCCAATTGGTGTTGTTCCCAAATGTGCACTCAGGGAAACCAATTTGCTGGTGAGTACATGTGGTGCTTATTTTTCCATTCTTGGGATACTTCACTTAATAGAATGGGATCCAGCTCTCTCCAGGAGAACCAAAGAGATGCCATATCGCCATTATTTCTAATAGCTGAGTAATATTCCATGGTATACATATACCACATTTTGCTAATCCATTCATGAATTGATGGGCATTTGGGTTGTTTCCACATCTTTGTGATTGTGAATTGTGCTGCTATAATCATTCAGGTGCAGGTGTCTTTTTTATAGAATGACTTTTGTTCTTCTGGGTAGATGTCCAATAATGGAATTGCTGGATCGAATGGTAGGTCTACTTGAATCTGTTTAAGGTATCTCCACATTGCTTTCCACAGGGGCTGCACTAGTTTACAGTCCCACCAGCAGTGTATGAATGTACCTATCTCCCCACACCCACACCAACATGTATAGTTTTGGGACTTTTTGATAAAGGCCATTCCCACTGGAGTTAAGTGATATCTCATTGTGGTTTTGATTTGCATTTCCCTGATGATTAGAGATGTTGAACACTTTTTCATATGTTTGTTAGCCACTTTTATATCTTCTTTTGAAAAATTTCTATTTATGTCCTTTGCCCACTTTTTGATAGGGTTGTTTGATTTTTTCTTACTGATTTTCCTGAGTTCTAAATAGATTCTTGTTATCAGTCCTTTATCTGATGTGTAGTATGCGAAAATTTTTTCCCATTCTGTAGGTTGTCCATTTACTCTCGTGACTGTTTCTTTGGCTGTGCAGAAGCTTTTTAATTTGATCAGGTCCCATTTATTTATTTTTGTTGTTGCTGTGATTGCTTTAGGGGTCTTCTTCATAAATTCTTTGCCTAGGCCAATGTCTGTAAGAGTCTTTCCTACATTTTCTTCTAGAATTCTAATAGTTTCTGACCTTAGGTTTAAGTCTGTTAACCACTGTGATTTGATTTTTGTGAGGGGTGAGAGTTATGTGTCCTGTTTTAGTCTTCTACATGTGGATATCCAGTTTTCCCAGCACCATTTATTAAATAAGGAATCTTTTCCCCAGAGTATGTTTTTGTCTGCTTTGTCAAAGATTAGATGGCTATATGAGGATGGTTTTATATTGGGATTTTCTGTTCTGTTCCACTGGTCTGTGTCCCTGCACTTGTGCCAGTACCAGGCTGTTTTAAGAACCACAGCCTTGTAGTATAGTTTGAAGTCTGGCAAATTAATACTTCCCATTTTGTTTTTGTTGTTTAAGATTGCTTTTGCTAAACGGGGTCTTCCCTGGTTCCATACAAAGCGTAAAATTATTTTTCCTATGTCTGTGAAAAAAGATGTTGGTAATTTAATAAGGATTGCATTGAATCTGTAGATAACTTTGGGCAGTATAGACATTTTAACAATGTTGATTCTACCGATCCATGAGCATGGTATGGTTTTCCACCTATTTACATGTTCTGCAATTTCCTTCCTCAGTGTTTCATAGTTCTCCCTATAGAGGTCCTTTACCTCCTTAGTTAAATAAATTCCTAGGTATTTTATTTTCTTTGTTGCTATTTTGAAGGGTATTGAGTCCTTAATTTGGTTTTCCATTTGACTGTTATTGGCATATATGAATGCCTCTGATTTGTGTGTATTGATTTTGTATCCTGAGACTTTACTGAATTCATTGATCAATTCCAGGAGTCTCTTGGTTGAAACCTTGGGGTTTTATAGATATAACATCATATCATCAGCAAAGAGTGAGAGTTTGATCTCTTCTGTCCCTATTTCAACTCCCTTGATTCTGCTCTCTTGCCTGATAGCTCTTGCAAGGACTTCCAATACTATGTAGAAAAGTAATGGGGACAGTGGTAAGCCTTGTCTGGTTCCAGTTTGAAGTGGGAATGCTTTCAGTTTTTCCCCATTCAGTATGATGTTGGCTGAGGGTTTGTCGTATATGGCTTGTATCATTTTTATATAGGCCCCATCTATGCCTATTTTGTTAAGTGTTCTTATCATAAAAGGGTGTTGAATTTTGTCAAATGCTTTCTCTGCATCTATTGAGAGGATCATCTGATCTTTATTTTTGCTTCTATTTATGTGATGAATTACATTCCCATATGTCAAACCATCCCTGCATCTCTGGGATGAAGCCCACTTGGTCGTGATGGATTATTTTTTTGATAAGCACTTGGATTCGATTTGTTAGAATTTTATTGAGAATTTTTGCATCTATATTCATAAGAGAAATTGGTCTATAGTTCTCTGTTTTAGTTGCATCCTTTCCTGGATTTGGTATCAGGATTATGTTGGCTTGGTAAAAAGTGTTGGGGAGAATCCCATCCTTCTCTATATTGGAGAATAGTTTATGTACGATGGGCACCAGTTCTTCTTTGTAGGTATGGTAGAATTCAGGTGTGAACCCATCTGGTCCAGGGCTTTTCTTTTTGGGAAGGTTTTTTATTGCTGTTTCAATTTCAGATCTAGATATCGGTCTATTCAGGAATTCTATTTCTTCCTGGTTGAGCCTGGGAAGGCAGTGTGTTTATAAGAATTTGTCCATTTCCTCCAGGTTTTCTAATTTGTGTGCATAAAGATTTTTGTAGAATTCATAGATGATATCATGTATCTCTGTGGCATCAGTCGTGATTACTCCTTTCGTGTTCCTGATCGAGGTTATAAGAGATTTTTCTTTTCTGCTCTTGGTTAGTTTAGCCAGAAGTGTGTCAATTTTGTTTATTTTTTCAAAGAACCAACTTTTGGTTTTATTAATCTCCGTTATGGTTTGGTTTAATCTCCCTTATGCTCCCTTATGGTCCTTTTCATTTAGTTCTGATTTAATCTTAATAATTTCCTTCTGCTGGGTTTGGGTTTGGTCTCTTCTTTCTTCTCCAGCTCTTTGAGTCTATTCATTAGATTGTCTATTTGTAAGTTTTCTGTCTTTTTGGTATAGGCATTTATGGAAATAAATTTTCCTCTCAGGACTGCTTTAGCTGTGTCCCACAGATTTTGATAAGTTGTATCTCCTTTGTCGTTTAATTCAAAGAATCTTTTGATTTCTGACTTGATTTCTTCATTTATAAAACGATTGTTCAGGAGAAGGTTATTTAGCTTCCATGACTTTGAGTAGAAATGAGGATTTCTGTTAGGGTTCATTGTTACTTTTATTCCACTGTGATCCGAGAAGCTGCATGGTATTATTTCTATATTTTTAAATTTTTTAAGACATTCTTTATGTCCTAAGATATGGTCAATCTTGGAGAATGTCCCATGAGCTGATGAGAAGAACTTATATTCAGTGGTATTTGGGTAGAATGTCCTGTAGATGTCAGTCAGTCAGGCCCATTTGTTCTAGCATTCTATTTACGTCCAATATTTCTTTGTTTATTTTTTGTTTGGAGGATCTGTCTTGAACTGTCAGTGGCGTGTTAAAATCTCTGGCTACTAAAGTGTTGTTATCTATCATTTGGTTCAGATCAAGTAGGGTTTGCTTTATGAATCTGGGTGCACCTAGATCGGGTGCATATATGTTAAGTATAGTTATGTCTTCTTGTTGAATTGTACCCTTCACCAGTATATAGTAACCATCTTTGTCTTTCTTTACTTTTGTTGATTTAAAAACTACGTTATCGGAGATTAGAACTGCCACGCCAGCTTTCTTTTGGGTTCCATTTGCTTGGAATATTGATTTCCACCCTTTTATTTTCAGTCTAAATGCATCCTTGCAGGTTAGATGAGTTTCCTGAAGACAGCAGATACTTGGCTTATATCTTTTTTATCCATTGGGCCAGTCCATGTCTCTTGAGTGGGGAATTCAATCCATTCACATTTAATGAGAGAACTGATAAGCGAGACAGATTGCTGTTCCTCATGTTGGGTTGAATTTCATTGATCTGTTTTCTCTCTTGAGCCATTATGATAACTGTGTTTTCATATTTATCTCTTGATTAGTGTTACATTCGAGGGTCCTTCTTGTGCTGGACCACGTGTAACTCTGTTTTGAATACTTCTTGGAAAGCTGCTCTTGTCTTGGTGAATTCTCTGAGTTTTTGTTTATCTGAGAATGTCTTAATTTCACCTTCATATATAAAACTGAGCTTATCTGGGTACAGGATTCTAGGCTGGGCATTATTCTGTTTCAGAAGAGTGAGAATGGGGCTCCAATCTCTTCTTGCTTGTAAGGTTTCAGTTGAGAAATCTGGCGTGATTCGGATGGGCTTTCCTTTGTATGTTACTTGTTTCTTTCTCCTTACAGATTGAAGAAGGGCCTCGTTAGTGGATATTTTGGTCAGTCTGATAACTACATGACGTGGTGTCTTCCTATTTGGTATGAATCTCTCAGAGGTTCTTTGAGCTTCTTGAACCTGTGTATCTAGAGATTTGGCAAGGCCTGGGAAATTTTCCTCAATTATATCTTCAGATACTTTATTCAACCCTTGCTTATTGTCTTCTTCACCCTCAGGAATGCCGATAACTCTCACGTTAGGCTTCTTCACATAATCCCACATTTCTTGTAGACTATGATTATTTCTCATGTTTCTTTGTTTTAACTCTGTGACTGCCTTATTTAATTGGAAAGTGTTATCTTCGATCTCTGAGATTCTTTCTTCTGTTTGATCTACCCTGCTCTTGAGACTTTCCACTGTGTTTTGTAGCTCCTTGAATAAATTTTTCATTTCCAGGAGTTCAGTTTGATTTTTCTTCAGTATTTCAATTTCTTTGGTGAATTTTTCTTCCAAGTCCTGGATCTTTTTTGTGGTTTCTTTGTGTTGATTATCCATTTTTTCTTGCATAATGTTCAGCGTATTTATGATCCATGTTTGAAATTCTTCCTGTGACATGTTGCTATTTGGAATCTGCTCTGTGTTAATTGGTGGAGAACTAGTAATCCTCTTTGAGGGCATGGTTTCAGCTTGATTCTTTATACTCCTAGAGTTCCTTCGCTGAGCCCTTCCCATCTGAATGAATCCTTAAGATCCCTTCTTTCAGCTTTAGTCTGGATAGGGGCACACTGTGAGTGCCAGGTAAGCTGCCTCCTCTGTCACTAGGGGGAGCCCTTCACATATTGTTCAGGATTTTGCTAGCTCCGCTGGGGGGGCTGCCCCTCTTCCTCTCCCGAGGTGGCTTATGTCTCTCTCTGTGAGAAAGACAGTGGATAGGGAGAGTGGAGCGGTGCCCTCATTCGCCCAACGCCCCAGCCACTGCAGTTCCCGCGGGCGATGGTCTGCCCCACCCCAATGTCTGCAAGGTCCACGCTCTACTCTCTCGTGACTGGGGAACCACTCAGTGTTCACACAAAGGTGGAGCTCCTAGTCAGGGTCCGTGGACTAGGGAAGGGAGCCGCCCAGGGAGCCGCCCGGTACCCAATCGCTCCTCAGCGTTTAGGCTGTGGACCCCGACAATGGCGGCCGCCCGTCTGCAGATCACTGTCACTGGGGTTGAATGCTCAGGGACCGGCAGAGGCCAGAGGAGCCGGGGACCGGGAGAATCCAGCCGCCCACCTATACGAGGCAGTTTGGCATCTGCTAGAGCCGGGACCAAAGCAGCCCCACCGCCCGCGTATAGGAGACAGTTGCTAGGTGCGTCAGCTGCGCACAGCACTCCAGGGTCCAAAATGCCTCCTGCCAATGTCTCCTCTCTGCAGAGCCCCACATCTCCCGTGGCGATTCTGCACCGACTTCAGGCAGATCCTCAATTGAGTGGGTGTGGAGGTCAGAGGGGGAACAAGATGCTTTCCTGTGGGGCTGAACCCACCCCACTCTCTGGTGAGGTGGGTACAGCTGTCCCGTGCTCCCTTCTCTCTTGGCCATCCCGCACTCTCCAGATTTTGGTGATTTATTTCCCTAATCACCTCAGTCTTTTCTTGCTCTCTCTCTCTGTCCCACGCTGATTCTCCATGGATTCACACCACCGTTCTTGTGGGGAAGTGAACCTCTAGGGTTGTGGGCAGTGGGAGACCCATGCCTTCCACTCCAGGAGCACGAATCCAGGAGGTCACCACCATTCCACCATCATTGAGAATGAATCAAAGGAGTCTTAAAGGAACGGGCTGAAAAGTGCGGATCCTGTTTCAGTCTAAGTCTGAAACAGGATCCGCACTTTTCACCTGCCACACACATGCCCACTTCTCCTCTCTGGGCATAATAAAAACAAACCACTGGACTGACAGAGGGCTTGCCTCCCCCCCACACACCACACGACCCCACACAAAAACGTCCCCTCCAGTGACTCATTCTTATGCTAACTGGCAAACGGTGCTATGCCTTTTAAAATAATGGAAAAAGGATGGTGGAATGATACTTGAAAGACTGGTTTTATTCCACGCTCCCGTACCAAGTATCGGCAACACCAAGTGAGCTAGGCCTCAGCATAGTTTTTTCCCTGGCAGCCATCTTGGGATTAAGGAGGCAGAGAAGTACCTTGTCACAATTATGGTGAAAGGTGCTGCAAAAACTGGCAAATAATTCTCCACGTAGTGGTTATTTCAAAAGCTCTATGGCATACTTCTTGGAACCAGCTAGTTACCTGGGGCCACGCATAGAGGGTTATAGAGAACCATGGTGGATTCACGGAAGAAGAGTCAAATGATTCTTAAAGGAACGGGCAGAAAATGTGGATCCTGTTTCAGTCTAAGACTAAAACAGGATCCGCACTTTTCACCTGCTGCACACATGCCAACTTCTCCTCTCTGAGGATTAAAAAAAAAAACACTGGACTGGCAGAGCGCCTGCCCCCTCACACACCACCTGACCCCACACAACAACGTGCCCTCCAGCAACTCATTTGCTAACTGGCAAAAGGTGCTCTGCCTTTTAAAACAATGGAAAAAGGTTGGTGGAATGATACTTAAAAGACTGGCTTCTTGCCAGGCTCCAGTACCAAGTATAGGCAATACCAAGTGAGGTAGGCCTCAGCATGGTTTTGTCCATGGCAGCCAGCTTGGTTTAAGGAGGCAGAGACGAACCTTGTCACAATTATGGTGAAAGGTGCTGCAAAAACTGGCAAATAATTCTCCACGTAGTGGTTATTTCAAAAGCTCTGCAGCATAATTCTTGGAAGTATCCAGTTAAAGGGTCCCACGCATTGAGGGGTCCAGAGAACCATGGTAGATTGCCAGGTGATGAATCAAAGGATTCTTAAAGAAACAGGCTGAAAACTGC